>NW_027516901.1:0-51594 GCF_048772815.1 Callospermophilus lateralis
TTGAAACTTGACAAAATAAAATAGTTCTAAGTTCTGTCTTTGTGGTTTGTTTCCTCTTGAAATAGCCACAAGCAAAGACTGCGTAAAACACATTCATTGGAAAGGTGTGCCAAGCTTCCAAAATACTACTGGTTTTCTGAATACTCGGCAAATTTTTTTTCATCCGACCTTGATGATCTCTGTGGTAATGATCAGTTCACTAAGTCCACTTAGCTGCCCAATTTTCACTCTTCTAGGATGAAGCGTTCGTTACCAGTAACAGTTTGAATTTTTAGGTTTCACTCTATTTCCTCCTATACAGATAGATGTGTTTTTTAAGTCTAAATCAAACACGGTTTGTGCTAGCTCCTTGAAACTTGACAAAATAAAGTAGTTCTAAGTTCTGTCTTTGTGGTTTGTTTCCTCTTGAAATAGCCACAAGCAAACACTGCGTAAAACACCTATATTGGAAAGGTGTTCCAAGCTTCCAAAATACTACTGGTTTCTGAATACTCGGCAAATTTTTTTTCATCCGACCTTGATGATCTCTGTGGTAATGATCAGTTCACTAAGTCCACTTAGCTGCCCGATTTTCACTCTTCTAGGATGAAGGGTTCGTTACCAGTAACAGTTTGAATTTTTAGGTTTCACTCTATTTCCTCCTATACAGATAGATGTGTTTTTTAAGTCTAAATCAAACACGGTTTGTGCTAGCTCCGTGAAACTTGACAAAATAAAGTAGTTCTAAGTTCTGTCTTTGTGGTTTGTGTCCTCTTGAAATAGCCACAAGCAAAGACTGCGTAAAACACATTCATTGGAAAGGTGTGCCAAGCTTCCAAAATACTACTGGTTTTCTGAATACTCGGCAAATTTTTTTTCATCCGACCTTGATGATCTCTGTGGTAATGATCAGTTCACTAAGTCCACTTAGCTGCCCAACTTTCACTCTTCTAGGATGAAGCGTTCGTTACCAGTAACAGTTTGAATTTTTAGGTTTCACTCTATTTCCTCCTATACAGATAGATGTGTTTTTTAAGTCTAAATCAAACATGGTTTGTGCTAGCTCCTTCAAACTTGACAAAATAAAGTAGTTCTAAGTTCTGTCTTTGTGGTTTGTTTCCTCTTGAAATAGACACAAGCAAAGACTGCGTAAAACACCTTTATTGGAAAGGTGTTCCAAGCTTCCAAAATACTACTGGTTCTCTGAATACACGGCAAATTTTTTTTCATCCGACCTTGATGATCTCTGTGGTAATGATCAGTTCACTAAGTCCACTTAGCTGCCCAACTTTCACTCTTCTAGGATGAAGCGTTCGTTACCAGTAACAGTTTGAATTTTTAGGTTTCACTCTATTTCCTCCTATACAGATAGATGTGTTTTTTAAGTCTAAATCAAACACGGTTTGTGCTAGCTCCTTGAAACTTGACAAAATAAAGTAGTTCTAAGTTCTGTCTTTGTGGTTTGTTTCCTCTTGAAATAGCCACAAGCAAAGACTGCGTAAAACACATTCATTCGAAAGGTGTGCCAAGCTTCCAAAATACTACTGGTTTTCTGAATACTCGGCAAATTTTTTTCATCCGACCTTGATGATCTCTGTGGTAATGATCAGTTCACTAAGTCCACTTAGATGCCCAACTTTCACTCTTCTAGAATGAAGCGTTCGTTACCAGTAACAGTTTGAATTTTTAGGTTTCACTCTATTTCCTCCTATACAGATAGATGAGTTTTTTAAGTCTAAATCAAACACGGTTTGTGCTAGCTCCTTGAAACTTGACAAAATAAAGTAGTTCTAAATTCTGTCTTTGTGGTTTGTTTCCTCTTGAAATAGCCACAAGCAAAGACTGCGTAAAACACCTTTATTGGAAAGGTGTTCCAAGCTTCCAAAATACTACTGGTTTTCTGAATTCTCGGCAAATTTTTTTTCATCCGACCTTGATGATCTCTGTGGTAATGATCAGTTCACTAAGTCCACTTAGCTGCCCAATTTTCACTCTTCTAGGATGAAGCGTTCGTTACCAGTAACAGTTTGAATTTTTAGGTTTCACTCTATTTCCTCCTATACAGATAGATGTGTTTTTTAAGTCTAAATCAACACGGTTTGTGCTAGCTCCTTGAAACTTGACAAAATAAAGTAGTTCTAAGTTCTGTCTTTGTGGTTTGTTTCCTCTTGAAATAGCCACAAGCAAAGACTGCGTAAAACACCTTTATTGGAAAGGTGTTCCAAGCTTCCAAAATACTACTGGTTTTCTGAATACTCGGCAAATTTTTTTTCATCCGACCTTGATGATCTCTGTGGTAATTATCAGTTCACTAAGTCCACTTAGCTGCCCAACTTTCACTCTTCTAGGATGAAGCGTTCGTTACCAGTAACAGTTTGAATTTTTAGGTTTCACTCTATTTCCTCCTATACAGATAGATGTGTTTTTTAAGTCTAAATCAAACACGGTTTGTGCTAGCTCCTTGAAACTTGACAAAATAAAGTAGTTCTAAGTTCTGTCTTTGTGGTTTGTTTCCTCTTGAAATAGCCACAAGCAAAGACTGCGTAAAACACATTCATTGGAAAGGTGTGCCAAGCTTCCAAAATACTACTGGTTTTCTGAATACTCGGCAAATTTTTTTTCATCCGACCTTGATGATCTCTGTGGTAATGATCAGTTCACTAAGTCCACTTAGATGCCCAACTTTCACTCTTCTATGATGAAGCGTTCGTTACCAGTAACAGTTTGAATTTTTAGGTTTCACTCTATTTCCTCCTATACAGATAGATGTGTTTTTTAAGTATAAATCAAACACGGTTTGTGCTAGCTCCTTGAAACTTGACAAAATAAAGTAGTTCTAAGTTCTGTCTTTGTGGTTTGTTTCCTCTTGAAATAGCCACAAGCAAACACTGCGTAAAACACCTTTATTGGAAAGGTGTTCCAAGCTTCCAAAATACGACTGGTTTTCTGAATACTCGGCAAATTATTTTTTCATCCGACCTTGATGATCTCTGTGGTAATGATCAGTTCACTAAGTCCACTTAGCTGCCCAATTTTCACTCTTCTAGGATGAAGCGTTCGTTATCAGTAACAGTTTGAATTTTTAGGTTTCACTCTATTTCCTCCTATACAGATAGATGTGTTTTTTAAGTCTAAATCAAACACGGTTTGTGCTAGCTCCTTGAACTTGACAAAATAAAGTAGTTCTAAGTTCTGTCTTTGTGGTTTGTTTCCTCCTGAAATAGCCACAAGCAAAACTGCGTAAAACACCTTTATTGGAAAGGTGTTCCAAGCTTCCAAAATACTACTGGTTTTCTGAATACTCGGCAAATTTTTTTTCATCCGACCTTGATGATCTCTGTGGTAATGATCAGTTCACTAAGTCCACTTAGCTGCCCAACTTTCACTCTTCTAGGATGAAGCGTTCGTTACCAGTAACAGTTTGAATTTTTAGGTTTCACTCTATTTCCTCCTATACAGATAGATGTGTTTTTTAAGTCTAATTCAAACACGGTTTGTGCTAGCTCTTCAAACTTTGACAAAATAAAGTAGTTCTAAGTTCTGTCTTTGTGGTTTGTTTCCTCTTGAAATAGCCACAAGCAAAGACTGCGTAAAACACATTCATTGGAAAGGTGTTCAAAGCTTCCAAAATACTACTGGTTTTCTGAATACTCGGCAAATTTTTTTCATCCGACCTTGATGATCTCTGTGGTAATGATCAGTTCACTAAGTCCACTTAGCTGCCCAACTTTCACTCTTCTAGGATGAAGCGTTCGTTACCAGTAACAGTTTGAATTTTTAGGTTTCACTCTATTTCCTCCTATACAGATAGATGTGTTTTTTAAGTCTAAATCAAACACGGTTTGTGCTAGCTCCTTGAAACTTGACAAAATAAAGTAGTTCTAAGTTCTGTCTTTGTGGTTTGTTTCCTCTTGAAATAGCCACAAGCAAAGACTGCGTAAAACACATTCATTGGAAAGGTGTGCCAAGCTTCCAAAATACTACTGGTTTTCTGAATACTCGGCAAATTTTTTTTCATCCGACCTTGATGATCTCTGTGGTAATGATCAGTTCACTAAGTCCACTTAGCTGCCCCAACTTTCACTCTTCTAGGATGAAGCGTTCGTTACCAGTAACAGTTTGAATTTTTAGGTTTCACTCTATTTCCTCCTATACAGATAGATGTGTTTTTTAAGTCTAAAATCAAACACGGTTTGTGCTAGCTCCTTGAAACTTGACAAAATAAACTAGTTCTAAGTTCTGTCTTTGTGGTTTGTTTAATCTTGAAATAGCCACCAGCAAACACTGCGTAAAACACCTTTATTGGAAAGGTGTTCCAAGCTTCCAAAATACTACTGGTTTTCTGAATACTCGGCAAATTTTTTTTCATCCGACCTTGATGATCTCTGTGGTAATGATCAGTTTACTTAGTCCACTTAGCTGCCCAATATTCACTCTTCTAGGATGAAGCGTTCGTTACCAGTAGCAGTTTCAGTTTTTAGGTTTCACTCTATTTCTTCCTATATATATAGATGTGTTTGGAAGTCTAAATCAAACACGGTTTGTGCTAGCTCCTTGAAACTTGACAAAATAAAGTAGATCTAAGTTCTGTCTTTGTGGTTTGTTTCCTCTTGAAATAGGCACAAGCAAAGACTGCGTAAAACACCTTTATTGGAAAGGTGTTCCAAGCTTCCAAAATACTACTGGTTTTCTGAATACTCGGCAAATTATTTTTTATCCGACCTTCATGATCTCTGTGGTAATGATCAGTTCACTAAGTCCACTTAGCTGCCCAATTTTCACTCTTCTAGGATGAAGCGTTCGTTACCAGTAACAGTTTGAATTTTTAGGTTTCACTCTATTTCCTCCTATACAGATAGATGTGTTTTTAAGTCTAAATCAAACACGGTTTGTGCTAGCTCCTTGAAACTTGACAAAATAAAGTAGTTCTAAGTTCTGTCTTTGTGGTTTGCTTCCTCTTGAAATAGCCGCAAGCAAACACTGCGTAAAACACCTTTATTGGAAAGGTGTTCCAAGCTTCCAAAACACTACTGGTTTTCTGAATACTCGGCAAATTTTTTTTCATCCGATCTTGATGATCTCTGTGGTAATGATCAGTTCACTAAGTCCACTTAGCTGCCCAATTTTCACTCTTCTAGGATGAAGCGTTCGTTACCAGTAACAGTTTGAAATTTTAGGTTTCACTCTATTTCCTCCTATACAGATAGATGTGTTTTTTAAGTCTAAATCAAACACGGTTTGTGCTAGCTCCTTGAAACTTGACAAAATAAAGTAGTTCAAAGTTCTGTCTTTGTGGTTTGTTTCCTCTTGAAATAGCCACAAGCAAAGACTGCGTAAAACACATTCATTGGAAAGGTGTTCCAAGCTTCCAAAATACTACTGGTTTTCTGAATACTCGGCAAATTTTTTTTCATCCGACCTTGTTGATCTCTGTGCTAATGATCAGTTCACTAAGTCCACTTAGCTGCCCAACTTTCACTCTTCTAGGATGAAGCGTTCGTTACCAGTAACAGTTTGAATTTTTAGGTTTCACTCTTTTTCCTCCTATACAGATAGATGTGTTTTTTTAAGTCTAAATCAAACACGGTTTGTGCTTGCTCCTTGAAACTTGACAAAATAAAGTAGTTCTAAGTTCTGTCTTTGTGGTTTGTTTCCTCTTGAAATAGCCTCAAGCAAACACTGCGTAAAACACCTTTATTGGAAAGGTGTTCCAAGCTTCCAAAATACTACTGGTTTTCTGAATACTCGGCAAATTATTTTTTCATCCGACCTTGATGATCTCTGTGGTAATGATCAGTTCACTAAGTCCACTTAGCTGCCCAATTTTCACTCTTCTAGGATGAAGCGTTCGTTACCAGTAACAGTTTGAATTTTTAGGTTTCACTCTATTTCCTCCTATACAGATAGATGTGTTTTTTAAGTCTAAATCAAACACGGTTTGTGCTAGCTCCTTGAAACTTGACAAAATAAAGTAGTTCTAAGTTCTGTCTTTGTGGTTTGTTTCCTCTTGAAATAGCCATAAGCAAACACTGCGTAAAACACCTTTATTGGAAAGGTGTTCCAAGCTTCCAAAATACTACTGGTTTTCTGAATACTCGGCAAATTATTTTTTCATGCGACCTTAATGATCTCTGTGGTAATGATCAGTTCACTAAGTCCACTTAGCTGCCCAATTTTCACTCTTCTAGGATGAAGCGTTCGTTACCAGTAACAGTTTGAATTTTTAGGTTTCACTCTATTTCCTCCTATACAGATAGATGTGTTTTTAAGTCTAAATCAAACACGGTTTGTGCTAGCTCCTTGAAACTTGACAAAATAAAGTAGTTCTAAGTTCTGTCTTTGTGGTTTGTTTCCTCTTGAAATAGCCACAAGCAAAGACTGCGTAAAACACATTCATTGGAAAGGTGTTCCAAGCTTCCAAAATACTACTGGTTTTCGGAATACTCGGCAAATTTTTTTTTCATCCCACCTTGATGATCTCTGTGGTAATGATCAGTTCACTAAGTCCACTTAGCTGCCCAACTTTCACTCTTCTAGGATGAAGCGTTCGTTACCAGTAACAGTTTGAAATTTTAGGTTTCACTCTATTTCCTCCTATGCAGATAGATGTGTTTTTTAAGTCTAAATCAAACACGGTTTGTGCTAGCTCCTTGAAACTTGACAAAATAAACTAGTTCTAAGTTCTGTCTGTGTGGTTTGTTTAATCTTGAAATAGCCACAAGCAAACACTGCATAAAACACCTTTATTGGAAAGGTGTTCCAAGCTTCCAAAATACTACTGGTTTTCTGAATACTCGGCAAATTTATTTTCATCCGACCTTGATGATCTCTGTGGTAATGATCAGTTCACTAGTCCACTTAGCTGCCCAATTTTCACTCTTCTAGGATGAAGCGTTCGTTACCAGTAACAGTTTGAATTTTTAGGTTTCACTCTATTTCCTCCTATACAGATAGATGTGTTTTTTAAGTCTAAATCAAACACGGTTTGTGCTAGCTCCTTGAAACTTGACAAAATAAAGTAGTTCTAAGTTCTGTCTTTGTGGTTTGTTTCCTCTTGAAATAGCCACAAGCAAAGACTGCGTAAAACACATTCATTGGAAAGGTGTGCCAAGCTTCCAAAATACTACTGGTTTTCTGAATACTCGGCAAATTTTTTTTCATCCGACCTTGATGATCTCTGTGGTAATGATCAGTTCACTAAGTCCACTTAGCTGCCCAACTTTCACTCTTCTAGGATGAAGCGTTCGTTACCAGTAACAGTTTGAATTTTTAGGTTTCACTCTATTTCCTCCTATACAGATAGATGTGTTTTTAAGTCTAAATCAAACACGGTTTGTGCTAGCTCCTTGAAACTTGACAAAATAAACTAGTTCTAAGTTCTGTCTTTGTGGTTTGTTTAATCTTGAAATAGCCACCAGCAAACACTGCGTAAAACAACTTTATTGGAAAGGTGTTCCAAGCTTCCAAAATACTACTGGTTTTCTGAATACTCGGCAAATTTTTTTTCATCCGACCTTGATGATCTCTGTGGTAATGATCAGTTTACTTAGTCCACTTAGCTGCCCAATATTCACTCTTCTAGGATGAAGCGTTCGTTACCAGTAGCAGGTTTCAGTTTTTAGGTTTCACTCTATTTCCTCCTATATATATAGATGTGTTTGGAAGTCTAAATCAAACACGGTTTGTGCTAGCTCCTTGAAACTTGACAAAATAAAGTAGTTCTAAGTTCTGTCTTTGTGGTTTGTTTCCTCTTGAAATAGCCACAAGCAAAGACTGCGTAAAACACATTCATTGGAAAGGTGTTCCAAGCTTCCAAAATACTACTGGTTTTCTGAATACTCGGCAAATTTTTTTTCATCCGACCTTGATGATCTCTGTGGTAATGATCAGTTCACTAAGTCCACTTAGCTGCCCAACTTTCACTCTTGTAGGATGAAGCGTTCGTTACCAGTAACAGTTTAAATTTTTAGGTTTCACTCTATTTCCTCCTATACAGATAGATGTGTTTTTTAAGTCTAAATCAAACACGGTTTGTGCTAGCTCCTTGAAACTTGACAAAATAAAGTAGTTCTAAGTTCTGTCTTTGTGGTTTGTTTCCTCTTGAAATAGCCACAAGCAAAGACTGCGTAAACCACCTTTATTGGAAAGGTGTTTCAAGCTTCCAAAATACTACTGGTTTTCTGAATACTCGGCAAATTTTTTTTCATCCGACCTTGATGATCTCTGTGGTAATGATCAGTTCACTAAGTCCACTTACCTGCCCAATTTTCACTCTTCTAGGATGAAGCGTTCGTTACCAGTAACAGTTTGAATTTTTAGGTTTCACTCTATTTCCTCCTATACAGATAGATGTGTTTTTTAAGTCTAAATCAAACACGGTTTGTGCTAGCTCCTTGAAACTCGACAAAATAAAGTAGTTCTAAGTTCTGTCTTTGTGGTTTGTTTCCTCTTGAAATAGCCACAAGCAAAGACTGCGTAAAACACATTCATTGGAAAGGTGTGCCAAGTTTCCAAAATACTACTGGTTTTCTGAATACTCGGCAAATTTTTTTTCATCCGACCTTCATGATCTCTGTAGTAATGATCAGTTCACTAAGTCCACTTAGCTGCCCAACTTTCACTCTTCTAGGATGAAGCGTTCGTTACCAGTAACAGTTTGAATTTTTAGGTTTCATCTATTTCCTCCTATACAGATAGATGTGTTTTTTAAGTCTAAATCAAACACGGTTTGTGCTAGCTCCTTGAAACTTGACAAAATAAAGTAGTTCTAAGTTCTGTCTTTGTGGTTTGTTTCCTCTTGAAATAGCCACAAGCAAACACTGCAAAAACACCTTTATTGGAAAGGTGTTCCAAGCTTCCAAAATACTACTGGTTTTCTGAATACTCGGCAAATTTTTTTTTCATCCGACCTTGATGATCTCTGTGGTAATGATCAGTTCACTAAGTCCACTTAGCTGCCCAATTTTCACTCTTCTAGGATGAAGCGTTCGTTACCAGTAACAGTTTGAATTTTTAGGTTTCACTCTATTTCCTCCTATACAGATAGATGTGTTTTTTAAGTCTAAATCAAACACGGTTTGTGCTAGCTCCTTGAAACTTGACAAAATAAAGTAGTTCTAAGTTCTGTCTTTGTGGTTTGTTTCCTCTTGAAATAGCCACAAGCAAAGACTGCGTAAAACACCTTTATTGGAAAGGTGTTCCAAGCTTCCAAAATACTACTGGTTTTCTGAATACTCGGCAAATTTTTTTTCATCCGACCTTGATGATCTCTGTGGTAATGATCAGTTCACTAAGTCCACTTAGATGCCCAACTTTCACTCTACTAGGATGAAGCGTTCGTTACCAGTAACAGTTTGAATTTTTAGGTTTCACTCTATTTCCTCCTATACAGATAGATGTGTTTTTTAAGTCTAAATCAAACACGGTTTGTGCTAGCTCCTTGAAACTTGACAAAATAAAGTAGTTCTAAGTTCTGTCTTTGTGGTTTGTTTCCTCTTGAAATAGCCACAAGCAAAGACTGCGTAAAACACATTCATTGGAAAGGTGTGCCAAGCTTCCAAAATACTACTGGTTTTCTGAATACTCGGCAAATTTTTTTTCATCCGACCTTGATGATCTCTGTGGTAATGATCAGTTCACTAAGTCCACTTAGCTGCCCATTTTCATTCTTCTAGGATGAAGCGTTCGTTACCAGTAACAGTTTGAATTTTTAGGTTTCACTCTATTTCCTCCTATACAGATAGATGTGTTTTTTAAGTCTAAATCAAACACGGTTTGTGCTAGCTCCTTGAAACTTGACAAAATAAACTAGTTCTAAGTTCTGTCTTTGTGGTTTGTTTAATCTTGAAATAGCCACCAGCAAACACTGCGTAAAACAACTTTATTGGAAAGGTGTTCCAAGCTTCCAAAATACTACTGGTTTTCTGAATACTCGGCAAATTTTTTTTCATCCGACCTTGATGATCTCTGTGGTAATGATCAGTTTACTTAGTCCACTTAGCTGCCCAATATTCACTCTTCTAGGATGAAGCGTTCGTTACCAGTAGCAGTTTCAGTTTTTAGGTTTCACTCTATTTCCTCCTATATATATAGATGTGTTTGGAAGTCTAAATCAAACACGGTTTGTGCTAGCTCCTTGAAACTTGACAAAATAAAGTAGTTCTAAGTTCTGTCTTTGTGGTTTGTTTCCTCTTGAAATAGCCACAAGCAAAGACTGCGTAAAACACATTCATTGGAAAGGTGTTCCAAGCTTCCAAAATACTACTGGTTTTCTGAATACTCGGCAAATTTTTTTTCATCCGACCTTGATGATCTCTGTGGTAATGATCAGTTCACTAAGTCCACTTAGCTGCCCAACTTTCACTCTTGTAGGATGAAGCGTTCGTTACCAGTAACAGTTTAAATTTTTAGGTTTCACTCTATTTCCTCCTATACAGATAGATGTGTTTTTTAAGTCTAAATCAAACACGGTTTGTGCTAGCTCCTTGAAACTTGACAAAATAAAGTAGTTCTAAGTTCTGTCTTTGTGGTTTGTTTCCTCTTGAAATAGCCACAAGCAAAGACTGCGTAAACCACCTTTATTGGAAAGGTGTTTCAAGCTTCCAAAATACTACTGGTTTTCTGAATACTCGGCAAATTTTTTTTCATCCGACCTTGATGATCTCTGTGGTAATGATCAGTTCACTAAGTCCACTTACCTGCCCAATTTTCACTCTTCTAGGATGAAGCGTTCGTTACCAGTAACAGTTTGAATTTTTAGGTTTCACTCTATTTCCTCCTATACAGATAGATGTGTTTTTTAAGTCTAAATCAAACACGGTTTGTGCTAGCTCCTTGAAACTCGACAAAATAAAGTAGTTCTAAGTTCTGTCTTTGTGGTTTGTTTCCTCTTGAAATAGCCACAAGCAAAGACTGCGTAAAACACATTCATTGGAAAGGTGTGCCAAGTTTCCAAAATACTACTGGTTTTCTGAATACTCGGCAAATTTTTTTTCATCCGACCTTCATGATCTCTGTAGTAATGATCAGTTCACTAAGTCCACTTAGCTGCCCAACTTTCACTCTTCTAGGATGAAGCGTTCGTTACCAGTAACAGTTTGAATTTTTAGGTTTCATCTATTTCCTCCTATACAGATAGATGTGTTTTTTAAGTCTAAATCAAACACGGTTTGTGCTAGCTCCTTGAAACTTGACAAAATAAAGTAGTTCTAAGTTCTGTCTTTGTGGTTTGTTTCCTCTTGAAATAGCCACAAGCAAACACTGCAAAAACACCTTTATTGGAAAGGTGTTCCAAGCTTCCAAAATACTACTGGTTTTCTGAATACTCGGCAAATTTTTTTTTCATCCGACCTTGATGATCTCTGTGGTAATGATCAGTTCACTAAGTCCACTTAGCTGCCCAATTTTCACTCTTCTAGGATGAAGCGTTCGTTACCAGTAACAGTTTGAATTTTTAGGTTTCACTCTATTTCCTCCTATACAGATAGATGTGTTTTTTAAGTCTAAATCAAACACGGTTTGTGCTAGCTCCTTGAAACTTGACAAAATAAAGTAGTTCTAAGTTCTGTCTTTGTGGTTTGTTTCCTCTTGAAATAGCCACAAGCAAAGACTGCGTAAAACACCTTTATTGGAAAGGTGTTCCAAGCTTCCAAAATACTACTGGTTTTCTGAATACTCGGCAAATTTTTTTTCATCCGACCTTGATGATCTCTGTGGTAATGATCAGTTCACTAAGTCCACTTAGATGCCCAACTTTCACTCTACTAGGATGAAGCGTTCGTTACCAGTAACAGTTTGAATTTTTAGGTTTCACTCTATTTCCTCCTATACAGATAGATGTGTTTTTTAAGTCTAAATCAAACACGGTTTGTGCTAGCTCCTTGAAACTTGACAAAATAAAGTAGTTCTAAGTTCTGTCTTTGTGGTTTGTTTCCTCTTGAAATAGCCACAAGCAAAGACTGCGTAAAACACATTCATTGGAAAGGTGTGCCAAGCTTCCAAAATACTACTGGTTTTCTGAATACTCGGCAAATTTTTTTTCATCCGACCTTGATGATCTCTGTGGTAATGATCAGTTCACTAAGTCCACTTAGCTGCCCATTTTCATTCTTCTAGGATGAAGCGTTCGTTACCAGTAACAGTTTGAATTTTTAGGTTTCACTCTATTTCCTCCTATACAGATAGATGTGTTTTTTAAGTCTAAATCAAACACGGTTTGTGCTAGCTCCTTGAAACTTGACAAAATAAAGTAGTTCTAAGTTCTGTCTTTGTGGTTTGTTTCCTCTTGAAATAGCCACAAGCAAAGACTGCGTAAAACACCTTTATTGGAAAGGTGTTCCAAGCTTCCAAAATACTACTGGTTTTCTGAATACTCGGCAAATTTTTTTTCATCCGACCTTGATGATCTCTGTGGTAATGATCAGTTCACTAAGTCCACTTAGCTGCCCAATTTTCACTCTTCTAGGATGAAGCTTTCGTTACCAGTAACAGTTTGAGTTTGTAGGTTTCACTCTATTTCCTCCTATATAGATAGATGTGTTTGGAAGTCTAAATCAAACACGGTTTGTGCTAGCTCCTTGAAACTTGACAAAATAAAGTAGTTCTATGTTCTGTCTTTGTGGTTTGTTTCCTCTTGAAATAGCCACAAGCAAAGACTGCGTAAAACACATTCATTGGAAAGGTGTTCCAAGCTTCCAAAATACTACTGGTTTTCTGAATACTCGGCAAATTTTTTTTCATCCGACCTTGATGATCTCTGTGGTAATGATCAGTTCACTAAGTCCACTTAGCTGCCCATTTTCACTCTTCTAGGATGAAGCGTTCGTTACCAGTAACATTTTGAATTTTTAGGTTTCACTCTATTTCCTCCTATACAGATAGATGTGTTTTTTAAGTCTAAATCAAACACGGTTTGTGCTAGCTCCTTGAAACTTGACAAAATAAAGTAGTTCTAAGTTCTGTCTTTGTGGTTTGTTTCCTCTTGAAATAGCCACAAGCAAACACTGCGTAAAACACCTTTATTGGAAAGGTGTTCCAAGCTTCCAAAATACTACTGGTTTTCTGAATACTCGGCAAATTTTTTTTCATCCGACCTTGATGATCTCTGTGGTAATGATCAGTTCACTAAGTCCACTTAGCTGCCCAATTGTCACTCTTCTAGGATGAAGCGTTCGTTACCAGTAACAGTTTGAATTTTTAGGTTTCACTCTATTGCCTCCTATACAGATAGATGTGTTTTTTAAGTCTAAATCAAACACGGTTTGTGCTAGCTCCTTGAAACTTGACAAAATAAAGTAGTTCTTAGTTCTGTCTTTGTGGTTTGTTTCCTCTTGAAATAGCCACAAGCAAAGACTGCGTAAAACACATTCATTGGAAAGGTGTGCCAAGCTTCCAAAATACTACTGGTTTTCGGAATACTCGGCAAATTTTTTTTCATCCGACCTTGATGATCTCTGTGGTAATGATCAGTTCACTAAGTCCACTTAGCTGCCCAACTTTCACTCTTCTAGGATGAAGCGTTCGTTACCAGTAACAGTTTGAATTTTTAGGTTTCACTCTATTTCCTCCTATACAGATAGATGTGTTTTTTAAGTCTAAATCAAACACGGTTTGTGCTAGCTCCTTGAAACTTGACAAAATAAAGTAGTTCTAAGTTCTTTCTTTGTGGTTTGTTTCCTCTTGAAATAGCCACAACAAAGACTGCATAAAACACATTCATTGGAAAGGTGTGCCAAGCTTCCAAAATACTACTGGTTTTCTGAATACTGGGCAAATTTTTTTTCATCCGACCTTGATGATCTCTGTGGTAATGATCAGTTCACTAAGTCCACTTAGCTTCCCAACTTTCACTCTTCTAGGATGAAGCGTTCGTTACTAGTAACAGTTTGAATTTTTAGGTTTCACTCTATTTCCTCCTATACAGATAGATGTGTTTTTTAAGTCTAAATCAAACACGGTTTGTGCTAGCTCCTTGAAACTTGACAAAATAAAGTTGTTCTAAGTTCTGTCTTTGTGCTTTGTTTCCTCTTGAAATAGCCACAAGCAAAGACTGCATAAAACACCTTCATTGGAAAGGTGTGCCAAGGTTCCAAAAAACTACTGTTTTTCTGAATACTCGGCAAAATTTTTTTTCATCCGACCTTGATGATCTCTGTGGTAATGATCAGTTTACTTAGTCCACTTAGCTGCCCAATATTCACTCTTCTAGGATGAAGCGTTCGTTACCAGTAACAGTTTGAGTTTTTAGGTTTCACTCTATTTCCTCCTATATAGATAGATGTGTTTGGAAGTCTAAATCAAACACGGTTTGTGCTAGCTCCTTGAAACTTGACAAAATAAAGTAGTTCTAATTTCTGTCTTTGTGGTTTGTTTCCTCTTGAAATAGCCACAAGCAAACACTGCGTAAAACACCTTTATTGGAAAGGTGTTCCAAGCTTCCAAAATACTACTGGTTTTCTGAATACTCGGCAAATTGTTTTTTCATCCGAACTTGATGATCTCTGTGGTAATGATCAGTTCACTAAGTCCACTTAGCTGCCCAATTTTCACTCTTCTAGGATGAAGCGTTCGTTACCAGTAACAGTTTGAATTTTTAGGTTTCACTCTATTTCCTCCTATACAGATAGATGTGTTTTTTAAGTCTAAATCAAACACGGTTTGTGCTAGCTCCTTGAAACTTGACAAAATAAAGTAGTTTTAAGTTCTCTCTTTGTGGTTTGTTTCCTCTTGAAATAGCCACAAGCAAAGACTGCGTAAAACACATTCATTGGAAAGGTGTTCCAAGCTTCCAAAATACTACTGGTTTTCTGAATACTCGGCAAATTGTTTTTCATCCGACCTTGATGATCTCTGTGGTAATGATCAGTTCACTAAGTCCACTTAGCTGCCCAACTTTCACTCTTCTAGGATGAAGCGTTCGTTACCAGTAAAAGTTTGAATTTTTAGGTTTCACTCTATTTCCTCCTATACAGATAGATGTGTTTTTTAAGTCTAAATCAAACACGGTTTGTGCTAGCTCCTTGAAACTTGACAAAATAAAGTAGTACTAAGTTCTGTCTTTGTGGTTTGTTTCCTCTTGAAATAGCCACAAGCAAAGACTGCGTAAAACACATTCATTGGAAAGGTGTGCCAAGCTTCCAAAAAACTACTGGTTTTTTGAATACTCGGCAAATTTTTTTTCATCCGACCTTGATGATCTCTGTGCTAATGATCAGTTCACTAAGTCCACTTAGCTGCCCAACTTTCACTCTTCTAGGATGAAGCGTTCGTTACCAGTAACAGTTTGAATTTTTAGGTTTCACTCTATTTCCTCCTATACAGATAGATGTGTTTTTTAAGTCTAAATCAAACACGGTTTGTGCTAGCTCCTTGAAACTTGACAAAATAAAGTAGTTCTAAGTTCTGTCTTTGTGGTTTGTTTCCTCTTGAAATAGCCACAAGCAAAGACTGCGTAAAACACCTTTATTGGAAAGGTGTTCGAAGCTTCCAAAATACTACTGGTTTTCTGAATACTCGGCAAATTTTTTTTCATCCGACCTTGATGATCTCTGTGTTAATGATCAGTTCACTAAGTCCACTTAGCTGCCCAATTTTCACTCTTCTAGGATGAAGCGTTCGTTACCAGTAACAGTTTGAATTTTTAGGTTTCACTCTATTTCCTCCTATACAGATAGATGTGTTTTTTAAGTCTAAATCAAACACGGTTTGTGCTAGCTCCTTGAAACTTGACAAAATAAAGTAGTTCTAAGTTCTGTCTTTGTGGTTTGTTTCCTCTTGTAATAGCCACAAGCAAAGACTGCGTAAAACACCTTTATTGGAAAGGTGTTCCAAGCTTCCAAAATACTACTGGTTTTCTGAATACTCGGCAAATTTTTTTTCATCCGACCTTGATGATCTCTGTGTTAATGATCAGTTCACTAAGTCCACTTAGCTGCCCAATTTTCACTCTTCTAGGATGAAGCGTTCGTTACCAGTAACAGTTTGAATTTTTAGGTTTCACTCTATTTCCTCCTATACAGATAGATGTGTTTTTTAAGTCTAAATCAAACACGGTTTGTGCTAGCTCCTTGAAACTTGACAAAATAAAGTAGTTCTAAGTTCTGTCTTTGTGGTTTGTTTCCTCTTGAAATAGCCACAAGCAAAGACTGCGTAAAACACCTTTATTGGAAAGGTGTTCCAAGCTTCCAAAATACTACTGGTTTTCTGAATACTCGGCAAATTTTTTTTCATCCGACCTTGATGATCTCTGTGGTAATGATCAGTTCACTAAGTCCACTTAGATGCCCAACTTTCACTCTTCTAGGATGAAGCGTTCGTTACCAGTAACAGTTTGAATTTTTAGGTTTCACTCTATTTCCTCCTATACAGATAGATGGGTTTTTTAAGTCTAAATCAAACACGGTTTGTGCTAGCTCCTTGAAACTTGACAAAATAAAGTAGTTCTAAGTTCTGTCTTTGTGGTTTGTTTCCTCTTGAAATAGCCACAAGCAAAGACTGCGTAAAACACCTTTATTGGAAAGGTGTTCCAAGCTTCCAAAATACTACTGGTTTTCTGAATACTCGGCAAATTTTTTTTCATCCGACCTTGATGATCTCTGTGGTAATGATCAGTTCACTAAGTCCACTTAGCTGCCCAATTTTCACTCTTCTAGGATGAAGCGTTCGTTACCAGTAACAGTTTGAGTTTTTAGGTTTCACTCTATTTCCTCCTATATAGATAGATGTGTTTGGAAGTCTAAATCAAACACGGTTTGTGCTAGCTCCTTGAAACTTGACAAAATAAAGTAGTTCTAAGTTCTGTCTTTGTGGTTTGTTTCCTCTTGAAATAGCCACAAGCAAAGACTGCGTAAAACACATTCATTGGAAAGGTGTGCCAAGCTTCCAAAATACTACTGGTTTTCTGAATACTCGGCAAATTTTTTTTCATCCGACCTTGATGATCTCTGTGGTAATGATCAGTTCACTAAGTCCACTTAGCTGCCCAACTTTCACTCTTCTAGGATGAAGCGTTCGTTACCAGTAACAGTTTGAATTTTTAGGTTTCACTCTGTTTTCTCCTATAGAGATAGATGTGTTTTTTAAGTCTAAATCAAACACGGTTTGTGCTAGCTCCTTGAAACTTGAGAAAATAAAGTAGTGTTAAGTTCTGTCTTTGTGGTTTGTTTCCTCTTGAAATAGCCACAAGCAAAGACTGCGTAAAACACATTCATTGGAAAGGTGTTCCAAGCTTCAAAAAATACTACTGGTTTTCTGAATACTCGGCAAATTTTTTTTCATCCGAACTTGATGATCTCTGTGGTAATGATCAGTTCACTAAGTCCACTTAGCTGCCCAACTTTCACTCTTCTAGGATGAAGCGTTCGTTACCAGTAACAGTTTGAATTTTTAGGTTTCACTCTATTTCCTCCTATACAGATAGATGTGTTTTTTAAGTCTAAATCAAACACGGTTTGTGCTAGCTCCTTGAAACTTGACAAAATAAAGTAGTTCTAAGTTCTGTCTTTGTGGTTTGTTTCCTCTTGTAATAGCCACAAGCAAAGACTGCGTAAAACACCTTTATTGGAAAGGTGTTCCAAGCTTCCAAAATACTACTGGTTTTCTGAATACTCGGCAAATTTTTTTTCATCCGACCTTGATGATCTCTGTGTTAATGATCAGTTCACTAAGTCCACTTAGCTGCCCAATTTTCACTCTTCTAGGATGAAGCGTTCGTTACCAGTAACAGTTTGAATTTTTAGGTTTCACTCTATTTCCTCCTATACAGATAGATGTGTTTTTTAAGTCTAAATCAAACACGGTTTGTGCTAGCTCCTTGAAACTTGACAAAATAAAGTAGTTCTAAGTTCTGTCTTTGTGGTTTGTTTCCTCTTGAAATAGCCACAAGCAAAGACTGCGTAAAACACCTTTATTGGAAAGGTGTTCCAAGCTTCCAAAATACTACTGGTTTTCTGAATACTCGGCAAATTTTTTTTCATCCGACCTTGATGATCTCTGTGGTAATGATCAGTTCACTAAGTCCACTTAGATGCCCAACTTTCACTCTTCTAGGATGAAGCGTTCGTTACCAGTAACAGTTTGAATTTTTAGGTTTCACTCTATTTCCTCCTATACAGATAGATGGGTTTTTTAAGTCTAAATCAAACACGGTTTGTGCTAGCTCCTTGAAACTTGACAAAATAAAGTAGTTCTAAGTTCTGTCTTTGTGGTTTGTTTCCTCTTGAAATAGCCACAAGCAAAGACTGCGTAAAACACCTTTATTGGAAAGGTGTTCCAAGCTTCCAAAATACTACTGGTTTTCTGAATACTCGGCAAATTTTTTTTCATCCGACCTTGATGATCTCTGTGGTAATGATCAGTTCACTAAGTCCACTTAGCTGCCCAATTTTCACTCTTCTAGGATGAAGCGTTCGTTACCAGTAACAGTTTGAGTTTTTAGGTTTCACTCTATTTCCTCCTATATAGATAGATGTGTTTGGAAGTCTAAATCAAACACGGTTTGTGCTAGCTCCTTGAAACTTGACAAAATAAAGTAGTTCTAAGTTCTGTCTTTGTGGTTTGTTTCCTCTTGAAATAGCCACAAGCAAAGACTGCGTAAAACACATTCATTGGAAAGGTGTGCCAAGCTTCCAAAATACTACTGGTTTTCTGAATACTCGGCAAATTTTTTTTCATCCGACCTTGATGATCTCTGTGGTAATGATCAGTTCACTAAGTCCACTTAGCTGCCCAACTTTCACTCTTCTAGGATGAAGCGTTCGTTACCAGTAACAGTTTGAATTTTTAGGTTTCACTCTGTTTTCTCCTATAGAGATAGATGTGTTTTTTAAGTCTAAATCAAACACGGTTTGTGCTAGCTCCTTGAAACTTGAGAAAATAAAGTAGTGTTAAGTTCTGTCTTTGTGGTTTGTTTCCTCTTGAAATAGCCACAAGCAAAGACTGCGTAAAACACATTCATTGGAAAGGTGTTCCAAGCTTCAAAAAATACTACTGGTTTTCTGAATACTCGGCAAATTTTTTTTCATCCGAACTTGATGATCTCTGTGGTAATGATCAGTTCACTAAGTCCACTTAGCTGCCCAACTTTCACTCTTCTAGGATGAAGCGTTCGTTACCAGTAACAGTTTGAATTTTTAGGTTTCACTCTATTTCCTCCTATACAGATAGATGTGTTTTTTAAGTCTAAATCAAACACGGTTTGTGCTAGCTCCTTGAAACTTGACAAAATAAAGTAGTTCTAAGTTCTGTCTTTGTGGTTTGTTTCCTCTTGAAATAGCCACAAGCAAAGACTGCGTAAAACACCTTTATTGGAAAGGTGTTCGAAGCTTCCAAAATACTACTGGTTTTCTGAATACTCGGCAAATTTTTTTTCATCCGACCTTGATGATCTCTGTGTTAATGATCACTTCACTAAGTCCACTTAGCTGCCCAATTTTCACTCTTCTAGGATGAAGCGTTCGTTACCAGTAACAGTTTGAATTTTTAGGTTTCACTCTATTTCCTCCTATACAGATAGATGTGTTTTTTAAGTCTAAATCAAACACGGTTTGTGCTAGCTCCTTGAAACTTGACAAAATAAAGTAGTTCTAAGTTCTGTCTTTGTGGTTTGTTTCCTCTTGAAATAGCCACAAGCAAAGACTGCGTAAAACACCTTTATTGGAAAGGTGTTCCAAGCTTCCAAAATACTACTGGTTTTCTGAATACTCGGCAAATTTTTTTTCATCCGACCTTGATGATCTCTGTGTTAATGATCAGTTCACTAAGTCCACTTAGCTGCCCAATTTTCACTCTTCTAGGATGAAGCGTTCGTTACCAGTAACAGTTTGAATTTTTAGGTTTCACTCTATTTCCTCCTATACAGATAGATGTGTTTTTTAAGTCTAAATCAAACACGGTTTGTGCTAGTTCCTTGAAACTTGACAAAATAAAGTAGTTCTAAGTTCTGTCTTTGTGGTTTGTTTCCTCTTGAAATAGCCACAAGCAAAGACTGCGTAAAACACCTTTATTGGAAAGGTGTTCCAAGCTTCCAAAATACTACTGGTTTTCTGAATACTCGGCAAATTTTTTTTCATCCGACCTTGATGATCTCTGTGGTAATGATCAGTTCACTAAGTCCACTTAGATGCCCAACTTTCACTCTTCTAGGATGAAGCGTTCGTTACCAGTAACAGTTTGAATTTTTAGGTTTCACTCTATTTCCTCCTATACAGATAGATGTGTTTTTTAAGTCTAAATCAAACACGGTTTGTGCTAGCTCCTTGAAACTTGACAAAATAAAGTAGTTCTAAGTTCTGTCTTTGTGGTTTGTTTCCTCTTGAAATAGCCACAAGCAAAGACTGCGTAAAACACCTTTATTGGAAAGGTGTTCCAAGCTTCCAAAATACTACTGGTTTTCTGAATACTCGGCAAATTTTTTTTCATCCGACCTTGATGATCTCTGTGGTAATGATCAGTTCACTAAGTCCACTTAGCTGCCCAATTTTCACTCTTCTAGGATGAAGCGTTCGTTACCAGTAACAGTTTGAGTTTTTAGTTTTCACTCTATTTCCTCCTATATAGATAGATGTGTTTGGAGTCTAAATCAAACACGGTTTGTGCTAGCTCCTTGAAACTTGACAAAATAAAGTAGTTCTAAGTTCTGTCTTTGTGGTTTGTTTCCTCTTGAAATAGGCACAAGCAAAGACTGCGTAAAACACATTCATTTGAAGGTGTGCCAAGCTTCCAAAAACTACTGGTTTTCGGAATACTCGGCAAATTTTTTTTCATCCGACCTTGATGATCTCTGTGGTAATGACCAGTTCACTAAGTCGACTTACCTGCCCAATTTTCACTCTTCTAGGATGAAGCGTTCGTTACCAGTAACAGTTTGAATTTTTAGGTTTCACTCTATTTCCTCCTATACAGAGAGATGTGTTTTTTAAGTCTAAATCAAACACGGTTTGTGCTAGCTCCTTGATACTTGACAAAATAAAGTAGTTCTAAGTTCTGTCTTTGTGGTTTGTTTCCTCTTGAAATAGCCACAAGCAAACACTGCGTAAAACACCTTTATTGGAAAGGTGTTCCAAGCTTCCAAAAACTACTGGTTTTCTGAATACTCGGCAAATTTTTTTTTATCCGACCTTGATGATCTCTGTGGTAATGATCAGTTCACTAAGTCCACTTAGCTGCCCAATTTTCACTCTTCTAGGATGAAGCGTTCGTTACCAGTAACAGTTTCAATTTTAGGTTTCACTCTATTTCCTCCTATACTGATAGATGTGTTTTTTAAGTCTAAATCAAACACGGTTTGTGCTAGCTCCTTGAAACTTGACAAAATAAAGTAGTTCTAAGTTCTGTCTTTGGGGTTTGTTTCCTCTTGAAATAGCCACAAGCAAAGACTGCGTAAAACACATTTATTTGAAAGGTGTGCCAAGCTTCCAAAATACTACTGGTTTTCTGAGTACTCGGCAAATTTTTTTTCATCCGACCTTGATGATCTCTGTGGTAATGATCAGTTCACTAAGTCCACTTAGCTGCCCAATTTTCACTCTTCTAGGATGAAGCATTCGTTACCAGTAACAGTTTGAATCTTTAGGTTTCACTCTATTTCCTCCTATACAGATAGATGTGTTTTTAAGTCTAAATCAAACAAGGTTTGTGCTAGCTCCTTGAAACTTGACAAAATAAAGTAGTTCTAAGTTCTGTCTTTGTGGTTTGTTTCCTCTTGAAATAGCAACAAGCAAAGACTGCGTAAAACACCTTCATTGCAAAGGTGTGCCAAGCTTCAAAAAAACTACTGGTTTTCTGAATACTCGGCAATTTTTTTTTATCCGACCTTGATGATCTCTGTGGTAATGATCAGTTTACTTAGTCCACATACCTGCCCAATATTCACTCTTCTAGGATGAAGCGTTCGTTACCAGTAACAGTTTGAGTTTTTAGGTTTCACTCTATTTCCTCCTATATAGATAGATGTGTTTGGAAGTCTAAATCAAACACGGTTTGTGCTTGCTCCTTGAAACTTGACAAAATAAAGTAGATCTAAGTTCTGTCTTTGTGGTTTGTTTCCTCATGAAATAGGCACAAGCAAAGACTGCGTAAAACACATTCATTGGAAAGGTGTGCCAAGCTTCCAAAAAACTACTGGTTTTCGGAATACTCGGCAATTTTTTTTTCATCCGACCTTGATGATCTCTGTGGTAATGATCAGTTCACTAAGTCCACTTAGCTGCCCAACTTTCACTCTTCTAGGATGAAACGTTCGTTACCAGTAACAGTTTGAATTTTTAGGTTTCACTCTATTTCCTCCTATACAGATTGATGTGTTTTTTAAGTCTAAATCAAACACGGTTTGTGCTAGCTCCTTGAAACTTGACAAAATAAAGTAGTTCTAAGTTCTGTCTTTGTGGTTTGTTTTCTCTTGAAATAGCCACAAGCAAAGACTGCGTAAAACACCTTTATTGGAAAGGTGTTCCAAGCTTCCAAAATACTACTGGTTTTCTGAATACTCGGCAAATTTTTTTTCATCCGACCTTGATGATCTCTGTGGTAATGATAAGTTCACTAAGTCCACTTAGCTGCCCAATTTTCACTCTTCTAGGATGAAGCGTTCGTTACCAGTAACAGTTTGAATTTTTAGTTTTCACTCTATTTCCTCCTATAAAGATCGTTGTGTTTTTTAGTCTAAATCAAACATGGTTTGTGTTAGCTCCTTGAAACTTGACAAAATAAAGTAGTTCTAAGTTCTGTCTTTGTGGTTTGTTTCCTCTTGAAATAGCCACAAGCAAAGACTGCGTAAAACACCTTCATTGGAAAGGTGTGCCAAGCTTCCAAAAAACTACTGGTTTTCTGAATACTCGGCAAATTTTTTTTCATCCGAACTTGATGATCTCTGTGGTAAAGATCAGTTTACTTAGTCCACTTAACTGCCCAATATTCACTCTTCTAGGATGAAGCGTTCGTTACCAGTAACAGTTTGAATTTTTAGGTTTCACTCTATTTCCTCCTATACAGATAGATGTGTTTATTAAGTCTAAAACAAACACGGTTTGTGCTAGCTCCTTGAAACTTGACAAAATAAAGTAGTTCTAAGTTCTGTCTTTGTGGTTTGTTTCCTCTTGAAATAGCCACAAGCAAACACTGCGTAAAACACATTCATTGGAAAGGTGTTCCAAGCTTCCAAAATACTACTGGTTTTCTGAATACTCGGCAAATTTTTTTTCATCCGACCTTGATGATCTCTGTGGTAATGATCAGTTCACTAAGTCCACTTAGCTGCCCAATTTTCACTCTTCTAGGATGAAGCGTTCGTTACCAGTAACAGTTTGAATTTTAGGTTTCACTCTATTTCCTCCTATACAGATAGATGTGCTTTTCAAGTCTAAATCAAACACGGTTTGTGCTAGCTCCTTGAAACTTGACAAAATAAAGTAGATCTAAGTTCTGTCTTTGTGTTTGTTTCCTCTTGATATAGCCACAAGCAAAGACTGCGTAAAACACCTTCATTGGAAAGGTGTGCCAAGCTTCCAAAAAACTACTGGTTTTCTGAATACTCGGCAAATTTTTTTTTCATCCGACCTTGATGATCTCTGTGGTAATGATCAGTTTACTTAGTCCACTTAGCTGCCCAATATTCACTCTTCTAGGATGAAGCGCTCGTTACCAGTAACAGTTTGAGTTTTTAGGTTTCACTCTATTTCCTCCTATGTATATAGATGTGTTTGGAAGTCTAAATCAAACACGGTTTGTGCTAGCTCTTGAAACTTGACAAAATAAAGTAGTTCTAAGTTCTGTCTTTGTGGTTTGTTTCCTCTTGAAATAGCCACAAGCAAAGACTGCGTAAAACACCTTTATTGGAAAGGTGTTCCAAGCTTCCAAAATACTACTGGTTTTCTGAATACTCGGCAAATTTTTTTTCATCCGACCTTGATGATCTCTGTGGTAATGATCAGTTCACTAAGTCCACTTAGCTGCCCAATTTTCACTCTTCTAGGATGAAGCGTTCGTTACCAGTAACAGTTTGAATTTTTAGGTTTCACTCTATTTCCTCCTATACAGATAGATGTGTTTTTTAAGTCTAAATCAAACACGGGTTGTGCTAGCTCCTTGAAACTTGACAAAATAAAGTAGTTCTAAGTTCTGTCTTTGTGGTTTGTTTCCTCTTGAAATAGCCAGAAGCAAACACTGCGTAAAACACCTTTATCGGAAAGGTGTTCCAAGCTTCCAAAATACTACTGGTTTTCTGAATACTCGGCAAATTTTTTTTCATCCGACCTGATGATCTCTGTGGTAATGATCAGTTCACTAAGTCCACTTAGCTGCCCAATTTTCACTCTTCTAGGATGAAGCGTTCGTTACCAGTAACAGTTTGAATTTTCAGTTTTCACTCTATTTCCTCCTATAAAGATCATTGTGTTTTTTAGGTCTAAATCAAACATGGTTTGTGTTAGCTCCTTTAAACTTGACAAAATAAAGTAGTTCTAAGTTCTGTCTTTGTGGTTTGTTTCCTCTTGAAATAGCCACAAGCAAAGACTGCGTAAAACACCTTCATTGGAAAGGTGTGCCAAGCTTCCAAAAAACTACTGGTTTTCTGAATACTCGGCAAATTTTTTTTCATCCGAACTTGATGATCTCTGTGGTAATGATCAGTTTACTTAGTCCACTTAACTGCCCAATATTCACTCTTCTAGGTGAAGCGTTCGTTACCAGTAACAGTTTGAATTTTTAGGTTTCACTCTATTTCCTCCTATACAGATAGATGTGTTTATTAAGTCTAAAACAAACACGGTTTGTGCTAGCTCCTTGAAACTTGACAAAATAAAGTAGTTCTAAGTTCTGTCTTTGTGGTTTGTTTCCTCTTGAAATAGCCACAAGCAAACACTGCGTAAAACACATTCATTGGAAAGGTGTTCCAAGCTTCCAAAATACTACTGGTTTTCTGAATACTCGGCAAATTTTTTTTCATCCGACCTTGATGATCTCTGTGGTAATGATCAGTTCACTAAGTCCACTTAGCTGCCCAATTTTCACTCTTCTAGGATGAAGCGTTCGTTACCAGTAACAGTTTGAATTTTTAGGTTTCACTCTATTTCCTCCTATACAGATTGATGTGTTTTTCAAGTCTAAATCAAACACGGTTTGTGCTAGCTCCTTGAAACTTGACAAAATAAAGTAGTTCTAAGTTCTGTCTTTGTGGTTTGTTTCCTCTTGAAATAGCCACAAGCAAAGACTGCGTAAAACACCTTCATTGGAAAGGTGTGCCAAGCTTCCAAAAAACTACTGGTTTTCTGAATACTCGGCAAATTTTTTTTCATCCGACCTTGATGATCTCTGTGGTAATGATCAGTTTACTTAGTCCACTTAGCTGCCCAATATTCACTCTTCTAGGATGAAGCGCTCGTTACCAGTAACACTTTGAGTTTTTAGGTTTCACTCTATTTCCTCCTATGTATATAGATGTGTTTGGAAGTCTAAATCAAACACGGTTTGTGCTAGCTCCTTGAAACTTGACAAAATAAAGTAGTTCTAAGTTCTGTCTTTGTGGTTTGTTTCCTCTTGAAATAGCCACAAGCAAAGACTGCGTAAAACACATTCATTGCAAAGGTGTTCCAAGCTTCCAAAATACTACTGGTTTTCTGAATACTCGGCAAATTTTTTTTCATCCGACCTTGATGATCTCTGTGGTAATGATCAGTTCACTAAGTCCACTTAGCTGCCCAATTTTCACTCTTCTAGGATGAAGCGTTCGTTACCAGTAACAGTTTGAATTTTTAGGTTTCACTCTATTCCTCCTATACAGATAGATGTGTTTTTCAAGTCTAAATCAAACACGGTTTGTGCTAGCTCCTTGAAACTTGACAAAATAAAGTAGTTCTAAGTTCTGTCTTTGTGGTTTGTTTCCTCTTGAAATAGCCACAAGCAAAGACTGCGTAAAACACCTTCATTGGAAAGGTGTGCCAAGCTTCCAAAAAACTACTGGTTTTCTGAATACTCGGCAAATTTTTTTTCATCCGACCTTGATGATCTCTGTGGTAATGATCAGTTTACTTAGTCCACTTAGCTGCCCAATATTCACTCTTCTAGGATGAAGCGCTCGTTACCAGTAACAGTTTGAGTTTTTAGGTTTCACTCTATTTCCTCCTATGTATATAGATGTGTTTGG
Source organism: Callospermophilus lateralis (assembly GCF_048772815.1). NCBI lineage: Eukaryota > Metazoa > Chordata > Mammalia > Rodentia > Sciuridae > Callospermophilus > Callospermophilus lateralis. The sequence continues at coordinate 26,114 of NW_027516901.1, forward strand.
AAGTCTAAATCAAACACGGTTTGTGCTAGCTCCTTGAAACTTGACAAAATAAAGTAGTTCTAAGTTCTGTCTTTGTGGTTTGTTTCCTCTTGAAATAGCCACAAGCAAAGACTGCGTAAAACACATTCATTGCAAAGGTGTTCCAAGCTTCCAAAATACTACTGGTTTTCTGAATACTCGGCAAATTTTTTTTCATCCGACCTTGATGATCTCTGTGGTAATGATCAGTTCACTAAGTCCACTTAGCTGCCCAACTTTCACTCTTCTAGGATGAAGCGTTCGTTACCAGTAACAGTTTGAATTTTTAGGTTTCACTCATTTCCTCCTATACAGATAGATCTGTTTTTTAAGTCTAAATCAAAGATGGTTTGTGCTAGCTCCTTGAAACTTGACAAAATAAAGTAGTTCTAAGTTCTGTCTTTGTGGTTTGTTTCCTCTTGAAATAGCCACAAGCAAAGACTGCGTAAAACACATTCATTGGAAAGGTGTTCCAAGATTCCAAAATACTACTGGTTTTCTGAATACTGGCAAATTTTTTTTCATCCGACCTTGATGATCTCTGTGGTAATGATCAGTTCACTAAGTCCACTTAGCTGCCCAATTTTCACTCTTCTAGGATGAAGCGTTCGTTACCAGTAACAGTTTGAATTTTTAGGTTTCACTCTATTTCCTCGTATACAGATAGATGTGTTTTTTAAGTCTAAATCAAACACGGTTTGTGCTAGCTCCTTGAAACTTGACAAAATAAAGTAGTTCTAAGTTCTGTCTTTGTGGTTTGTTTCCTCTTGAAATAGCCACAAGCAAACACTGCGTAAAACACCTTTATTGGAAAGGTGTTCCAAGCTTCCAAAATACTACAGTTTTTCTGAATATTCGGCAAATTTTTTTCATCCGACCTTGATGATCTCTGTGGTAATGATCAGTTCACTAAGTCCACTTAGCTGCCCAATTTTCACTCTTCTAGGATGAAGCGTTCGTTACCAGTAACAGTTTGAATTTTTAGGTTTCAATCTATTTCCTCCTATAAAGATAGATGTGTTTTTTAAGTCTAAATCAAACACGGGTTGTGCTAGCTCCTTGAAACTTGACAAAATAAAGTAGTTCTAAGTTCTGTCTTTGTGGTTTGTTTCCTCTTGAAATAGCCACAAGCAAACACTGCGTAAAACACCTTTATTGGAAAGGTGTTCCAAGCTTCCAAAATACTACTGGTTTTCTGAATACTCGGCAAATTTTTTTTCATCCGACCTTGATGATCTCTGTGGTAATGATAAGTTCACTAAGGCCACTTAGCTGCCCAACTTTCACTCTTCTAGGATGAAGCGTTCGTTACCAGTAACAGTTTGAATTTTTATGTTTCACTCTATTTCCTCCTATACAGATAGATGTGTTTTTTAAGTCTAAATCAAACATGGTTTGTGCTAGCTCCTTGAAACTTGACAAAATAAAGTAGTTCTAAGTTCTGTCTTTGTGGGTTTGTTTCCTCTTGAAATAGCCACAAGCAAACACTGCGTAAAACACCTTCATTGGAAAGGTGTTCCAAGCTTCCAAAATACTACTGGTTTTCTGAATACTCGGCAAATTTTTTTTCATCCAACCTTGATGATCTCTGTGGTAATGATCAGTTCACTAAGTCCACTTAGCTCCCCAATTTTCACTCTTCTAGGATGAAGCGTTCGTTACCAGAAACAGTTGAATTTTTAGGTTTCACTCTATTTCCTCCTATACAGATAGATGTGTTTTTAAGTCTAAATCAAACACGGTTTGTGCTAGCTGTTTGAAAATTGACAAAATAAAGTAGTTCTAAGTTCTGTCTTTGTGGTTTGTTTCCTCTTGAAATAGCCACAAGCAAACACTGCGTAAAACAACTTTATTGGAAAGGTGTTCCAAGCTTCCAAAATACTACTGGTTTTCTGAATATTCGGCAAATTTTTTTTCATCCGACCTTGATGATCTGTGTGGTAATGATCAGTTCACTAAGTCCACTTAGCTGCCCAATTTTCACTCTTCTAGGATGAAGCGTTCGTTACCAGTAACAGTTTGAATTTTAGGTTTCACTCTATTTCCTCCTATAAAGATAGATGTGTTTTTTTAAGTCTAAATCAAACATGGTTTGTGCTAGCTCCTTGCAACTTGACAAAATAAAGTAGTTCTAAGTTCTGTCTTTGTGGTTTGTTTCCTCTTGAAATAGCCACAAGCAAAGACTGCGTAAAACACCTTCATTGGAAAGGCGTGCCAAGCTTCCAAAAACTACTGGTTTTCTGAATACTCGGCAAATTTTTTTCATCCGACCTTGATGATCTCTGTGGTAATGATCAGTTTACTTAGTCCACTTAGCTGCCCAATATTCACTCTTCTAGGATGAAGCGTTCGTTACCAGTAACAGTTTGAATTTTTAGGTTTCACTCTATTTCCTCCTATACAGATAGATGTGTTTTTTAAGTCTAAATCAATCACGGTTTGTTCTAGCTCCTTGAAACTTGACAAAATAAAGTTGTTCTAAGTTCTGTCTTTGTGGTTTGTTTCCTCTTGAAATAGCCACAAGCAAAGACTGCGTAAAACACATTCATTGGAAAGGTGTTCCAAGCTTCCAAAATACTACTGTTTTTCTGAATACTCGGCAAATTTTTTTTCATCCGACCTTGATGATGTCTGTGGTAATGGTCAGTTCACTAAGTCCACTTAGCTGCCCAATTTTCACTCTTCTAGGATGAAGCGTTCGTTACCAGTAACAGTTTGAATTTTTAGGTTTCACTCTATTTCCACATATACAGATAGATGAGTTTTTTAAGTCTAAATCAAACACGGTTTGTGCTAGCTCCTTGAAACTTGACAAAATAAAGTAGTTCTAAGTTCTGTCTTTGTGTTTGTTTCCTCTTGAAATAGCCACAAGCAAACACTGCGTAAAACACCTTTTTGGAAAGGTGTTCCAAGCTTCCAAAATACTACTCGTTTTCTGAATACTCGGCCAATTTTTTTTCATTAGACCTTGATGATCTCTGTGGTAATGATCAGTTCACTAAGTCCACTTAGCTGCCCAATTTTCCACTCTTCTAGGATGAAGCGTTCGTTACCAGTAACAGTTTGAATTTTTAGGTTTCACTCTATTTCCTCCTATACAGATAGATGTGTTTTTTAAGTCTAAATCAAACACGGTTTGTGCTAGCTCCTTGAAACTTGACAAAATAAAGTAGTTCTAAGTTCTGTCTTTGTGGTTTGTTTCCTCTTGAAATAGCCACAAGCAAAGACTGCGTAAAACACATTCATTGGAAAGGTGTTCCAAGCTTCCAAAATACTACTGGTTTTCGGAATACTCGGCAAATTTTTTTTCATCCGACCTTGATGGTCTCTGTGGTAATGATCAGTTCACTAAGTCCACTTAGCTGCCCAACTTTCACTCTTCTAGGATGAAGCGTTCGTTACCAGTAACAGTTTGAATTTTTAGGTTTCACTCTATTTCCTCCTATACAGATAGATGTGTTTTTTAAGTCTAAATCAAACACGGTTTGTGCTAGCTCCTTGCAACTTGACAAAATAAAGTAGTTCTAAGTTCTGTCTTTGTGGTTTGTTTCCTCTTGAAATAGCCACAAGCAAAGACTGCGTAAAACACCTTCATTGGAAAGGTGTGCCAAGCTTCCAAAAACTACTGGTTCTGAATACTCGGCAATTTTTTTTTCATCCGACCTTGATGATCTCTGTGGTAATGATCAGTTTACTTAGTCCACTTAGCTGCCCAATATTCACTCTTCTAGGATGAAGCGTTCGTTACCAGTAACAGTTTGAATTTTAAGGTTTCACTCTATTTCCTCCTATACAGATAGATGTGTTTTTTAAGTCTAAATCAATCACGGTTTGTTCTAGCTCCTTGAAACTTGACAAAATAAAGTTGTTCTAAGTTCTGTCTTTGTGGTTTGTTTCCTCTTGAAATAGCCACAAGCAAAGACTGCGTAAAACACATTCATTGGAAAGGTGTTCCAAGCTTCCAAAATACTACTGTTTTTCTGAATACTCGGCAAATTTTTTTTCATCCGACCTTGATGATCTCTGTGGTAATGGTCAGTTCACTAAGTCCACTTAGCTGCCCAATTTTCACTCTTCTAGGATGAAGCGTTCGTTACCAGTAACAGTTTGAATTTTTAGGTTTCACTCTATTTCCACCTATACAGATAGATGTGTTTTTTAAGTCTAAATCAAACACGGGTTGTGCTAGCTCCTTGAAACTTGACAAAATAAAGTAGTTCTAAGTTCTGTCTTTGTGGTTTGTTTCCTCTTGAAATAGCCACAAGCAAACACTGCGTAAAACACCTTTATTGGAAAGGTGTTCCAAGCTTCCAAAATACTACTGGTTTTCTGAATACTCGGCAAATTTTTTTTCATCCGACCTTGATGATCTCTGTGGTAATGATCAGTTCACTAAGGCCACTTAGCTGCCCAACTTTCACTCTTCTAGGATGAAGCGTTCGTTACCAGTAACAGTTTGAATTTTTATGTTTCACTCTATTTCCTCCTATACAGATAGATGTGTTTTTTAAGTCTAAATCAAACATGGTTTGTGCTAGCTCCTTGAAACTTGACAAAATAAAGTAGTTCTAAGTTCTGTCTTTGTGGTTTGTTTCCTCTTGAAATAGCCACAAGCAAACACTGCGTAAAACACCTTCATTGGAAAGGTGTTCCAAGCTTCCAAAATACTACTGGTTTTCTGAATACTCGGCAAATTTTTTTTCATCCAACCTTGATGATCTCTGTGGTAATGATCAGTTCACTAAGTCCACTTAGCTCCCCAATTTTCACTCTTCTAGGATGAAGCGTTCGTTACCAGAAACAGTTTGAATTTTTAGGTTTCACTCTATTTCCTCCTATACAGATAGATGTGTTTTTTAAGTCTAAATCAAACACGGTTTGTGCTAGCTGTTTGAAAATTGACAAAATAAAGTAGTTCTAAGTTCTGTCTTTGTGGTTTGTTTCCTCTTGAAATAGCCACAAGCAAACACTGCGTAAAACAACTTTATTGGAAAGGTGTTCCAAGCTTCCAAAATACTACTGGTTTTCTGAATATTCGGCAAATTTTTTTTCATCCGACCTTGATGATCTGTGTGGTAATGATCAGTTCACTAAGTCCACTTAGCTGCCCAATTTTCACTCTTCTAGGATGAAGCGTTCGTTACCAGTAACAGTTTGAATTTTTAGGTTTCACTCTATTTCCTCCTATAAAGATAGATGTGTTTTTTAAGTCTAAATCAAACATGGTTTGTGCTAGCTCCTTGCAACTTGACAAAATAAAGTAGTTCTAAGTTCTGTCTTTGTGGTTTGTTTCCTCTTGAAATAGCCACAAGCAAAGACTGCGTAAAACACCTTCATTGGAAAGGCGTGCCAAGCTTCCAAAAACTACTGGTTTTCTGAATACTCGGCAAATTTTTTTTCATCCGACCTTGATGATCTCTGTGGTAATGATCAGTTTACTTAGTCCACTTAGCTGCCCAATATTCACTCTTCTAGGATGAAGCGTTCGTTACCAGTAACAGTTTGAATTTTTAGGTTTCACTCTATTTCCTCCTATACAGATAGATGTGTTTTTTAAGTCTAAATCAATCACGGTTTGTTCTAGCTCCTTGAAACTTGACAAAATAAAGTTGTTCTAAGTTCTGTCTTTGTGGTTTGTTTCCTCTTGAAATAGCCACAAGCAAAGACTGCGTAAAAGACATTCATTGGAAAGGTGTTCCAAGCTTCCAAAATACTACTGTTTTTCTGAATACTCGGCAAATTTTTTTTCATCCGACCTTGATGATGTCTGTGGTAATGGTCAGTTCACTAAGTCCACTTAGCTGCCCAATTTTCACTCTTCTAGGATGAAGCGTTCGTTACCAGTAACAGTTTGAATTTTTAGGTTTCACTCTATTTCCACATATACAGATAGATGAGTTTTTTAAGTCTAAATCAAACACGGTTTGTGCTAGCTCCTTGAAACTTGACAAAATAAAGTAGTTCTAAGTTCTGTCTTTGTGGTTTGTTTCCTCTTGAAATAGCCACAAGCAAACACTGCGTAAAACACCTTTTTGGAAAGGTGTTCCAAGCTTCCAAAATACTACTCGTTTTCTGAATACTCGGCCAATTTTTTTTCATTAGACCTTGATGATCTCTGTGGTAATGATCAGTTCACTAAGTCCACTTAGCTGCCCAATTTTCACTCTTCTAGGATGAAGCGTTCGTTACCAGTAACAGTTTGAATTTTTAGGTTTCACTCTATTTCCTCCTATACAGATAGATGTGTTTTTTAAGTCTAAATCAAACACGGTTTGTGCTAGCTCCTTGAAACTTGACAAAATAAAGTAGTTCTAAGTTCTGTCTTTGTGGTTTGTTTCCTCTTGAAATAGCCACAAGCAAAGACTGCGTAAAACACATTCATTGGAAAGGTGTTCCAAGCTTCCAAAATACTACTGGTTTTCGGAATACTCGGCAAATTTTTTTTCATCCGACCTTGATGGTCTCTGTGGTAATGATCAGTTCACTAAGTCCACTTAGCTGCCCAACTTTCACTCTTCTAGGATGAAGCGTTCGTTACCAGTAACAGTTTGAATTTTTAGGTTTCACTCTATTTCCTCCTATACAGATAGATGTGTTTTTTAAGTCTAAATCAAACACGGTTTGTGCTAGCTCCTTGCAACTTGACAAAATAAAGTAGTTCTAAGTTCTGTCTTTGTGGTTTGTTTCCTCTTGAAATAGCCACAAGCAAAGACTGCGTAAAACACCTTCATTGGAAAGGTGTGCCAAGCTTCCAAAAACTACTGGTTCTGAATACTCGGCAATTTTTTTTTCATCCGACCTTGATGATCTCTGTGGTAATGATCAGTTTACTTAGTCCACTTAGCTGCCCAATATTCACTCTTCTAGGATGAAGCGTTCGTTACCAGTAACAGTTTGAATTTTTAGGTTTCACTCTATTTCCTCCTATACAGATAGATGTGTTTTTTAAGTCTAAATCAATCACGGTTTGTTCTAGCTCCTTGAAACTTGACAAAATAAAGTTGTTCTAAGTTCTGTCTTTGTGGTTTGTTTCCTCTTGAAATAGCCACAAGCAAAGACTGCGTAAAACACATTCATTGGAAAGGTGTTCCAAGCTTCCAAAATACTACTGTTTTTCTGAATACTCGGCAAATTTTTTTTCATCGAACCTTGATGATCTCTGTGGTAATGGTCAGTTCACTAAGTCCACTTAGCTGCCCAATTTTCACTCTTCTAGGATGAAGCGTTCGTTACCAGTAACAGTTTGAATTTTTAGGTTTCACTCTATTTCCACCTATACAGATAGATGTGTTTTTTAAGTCTAAATCAAACACGGTTTGTGCTAGCTCCTTGAAACTTGACAAAATAAAGTAGTTCTAAATTCTGTCTTTGTGGTTTGTTTCCTCTTGAAATAGCCACATGCAAACACTGCGTAAAACACCTTTTTGGAAAGGTGTTCCAAGCTTCCAAAATACTACAGGTTTTCTGAATACTCGGCAAATTTTTTTTCATTAGACCTTGATGATCTCTGTGGTAATGATCAGTTCAGTAAGTCCACTTAGCTGCCCAATTTTCACTCTTCTAGGATGAAGCGTTCGTTACCAGTAACAGTTTGAATTTTTAGGTTTCACTCTATTTCGTCCTATACAGATAGATGTGTTTTTTAAGTCTAAATCAAACACGGTTTGTGCTAGCTCCTTGAAACTTGACAAAATAAAGTAGTTCTAAGTTCTGTCTTTGTGGTTTGTTTCCTCTTGAAATAGCCACAAGCAAAGACTGCGTAAAACACATTCATTGGAAAGGTGTTCTAAGCTTCCAAAATACTACGGGTTTTCGGAATACTCGGCAAATTTTTTTTCATCCGACCTTGATGATCTCTGTGGTAATGATCAGTTCACTAAGTCCACTTAGCTGACCAACTTTCACTCTTCTAGGATGAAGCGTTCGTTACCAGTAACAGTTTGAATTTTAGGTTTCACTCTATTTCCTCCTATACAGATAGATGTGTTTTTAAGTCTAAATCAAAACACGGTTTGTGCTAGCTCCTTGAAACTTGACAAAATAAAGTAGTTCTAAGTTCTGTCTTTGTGGTTTGCTTCCTCTTGAAATAGCCACAAGCAAACACTGCGTAAAACACCTTTATTTGGAAAGGTGTTCCAAGCCTCCAAAATACTACTGGTTTTCTGAATACTCGGCAAATTTTTTTTCATCCGACCTTGATGATCTCTGTGGTAATGATCAGTTCACTAAGTCCACTTAGCTGCCCAACTTTCACTCTTCTAGGATGAAGCGTTCGTTACCAGTAACAGTTTGAATTTTTATGTTTCACTCTATTTCCTCTATACAGATAGATGTGTTTTTTAAGTCTAAATCAAACACGGTTTGTGCTAGCTCCTTGAAACTTGACAAAATAAAGTAGTTCTAAGTTCTGTCTTTGTGGTTTGTTTCCTCTTGAAATAGCCACAAGCAAAGACTGCGTAAAACACCTTCATTGGAAAGGTGTTCCAAGCTTCCAAAAACTACTGGTTTTCTGAATACTCGGCATATTTTTTTTCATCCGACATTGATGGTCTCTGTGGTAATGATCAGTTCACTAAGTCCACTTAGCTGTCCAATTTTCACTCTTCTAGGATGAAGCGTTCGTTACCAGTAACAGTTTGAATTTTTAGGTTTCACTCTATTTCCTCCTATACAGATAGATGTGTTTTTTAAGTCTAAATCAAACACGGTTTGTGCTAGCTCCTTGAAACTTGACAAAATAAAGTAGTTCTAAGTTCTGTCTTTGTGGTTTGTTTCCTCTTGAAATAGCCACAAGCAAAGTCTGCGTAAAACACATTCATTGGAAAGGTGTGCCAAGCTTCCAAAATACTACTGGTTTTCGGAATACTCGGCAAATTTTTTTTCATCCGACCTTGATGATCTCTGTGGTAATGATCAGTTCACTAAGTCCACTAGCTGCCCAACTTTCACTCTTCTAGGATGAAGCGTTCGTTACCAGTAACAGTTTGAATTTTTAGGTTTCACTCTATTTCCTCCTATACAGATAGATGTGTTTTTTAAGTCTAAATCAAACACGGTTTGTGCTAGCTCCTTGAAACTTGACAAAATAAAGTAGTTCTAAGTTCTGTCTTTGTGGTTTGTTTCCTCTTGAAATAGCCACAAGCAAAGACTGCGTAAAACACCTTCATTGGAAAGGTGTGCCAAGCTTCCAAAAACTACTGGTTTTCTGAATACTCGGCAAAATTTTTTTCATCCGACATTGATGATCTCTGTGGTAATGATCAGTTTACTTAGTCCACTTAGCTGCCCAATATTCACTCTTCTAGGATGAAGCGTTCGTTACCAGTAACAGTTTGAGATTTTAGGTTTCACTCTATTTCCTCCTATATATATAGATGTGTTTGGAAGTCTAAATCAAACACGGTTTGTGCTAGCTCCTTGAAACTTGACAAAATAAAGTAGTTCTAAGTTCTGTCTTTGTGGTTTGTTTCCACTTGAAATAGCCACAAGCAAAGACTGCGTAAAACACCTTCATTGGAAAGGTGTTCCAAGCTTCCAAAAACTACTGGTTTTCTGAATACTCGGCAAATTTTTTTTCATCCGACATTGATGGTCTCTGTGGTAATGATCAGTTCACTAAGTCCACTTAGCTGCCCAATTTTCACTCTTCTAGGATGAAGCGTTCGTTACCAGTAACAGTTTGAATTTTTAATTTTCACTCTATTTCCTCCTATACAGATAGATGTGTTTTTTAAGTCTAAATCAAACACGGTTTGTGCTAGCTCCTTGAAACTTGACAAAACAAAGTAGTTCTAAGTTCTGTCTTTGTGGTTTGTTTCCTCTTGAAATAGCCACAAGCAAAGACTGCGTAAAACACCTTCATTGGAAAGGTGTGCCAAGCTTTTAAAAACTACTGGTTTTCTGAATACTCGGCAAATTTTTTATCATCCGACCTTGATGATCTCTGTGGTAATGATCAGTTCACTTAGTCCACTTAGCTGCCCAATATTCACTCTTCTAGGATGAAGCGTTCGTTACCAGTAACAGTTTGAGTTTTTAGGTTTCACTCTATTTCCTCCTATATATATAGATGTGTTTGGAATTCTAAATCAAACACGGTTTGTGCTAGCTCCTTGAAACTTGACAAAATAAAGTAGTTCTAAGTTCTGTCTTTGTGGTTTGTTTCCTCTTGAAGTAGGCACAAGCAAAGACTGCGTAAAACACATTCATTGAAAAGGTGTGCCAAGCTTCCAAAAAACTACTGGTTTTCGGAATACTCGGTAAATTTTTTTTCATCCGATTTTGATGATCTCTGTGGTAATGATCAGTTCACTAAGTCCACTTAGCTGCCCAATTTTCACTCTTCTAGGATGAAGCGTTCGTTACCAGTAACAGTTTGAATTTTTAGGTTTCACTCTATATCCTCCTATACAGATAGATGTGTTTTTTAAGTCTAAATCAAACACGGTTTGTGCTAGCTCCTTGAAACTTGACAAAATAAAGTAGTTCTAAGTTCTGTCTTTGTGGTTTGTTTCCTCTTGAAATAGCCACAAGCAAAGACTGCGTAAAACACCTTCATTGGAAAGGTGTGCCAAGCTTCCAAAAACTACTGGTTCTGAATACTCGGCAATTTTTTTTTTTATCCGACCTTGATGATCTCTGTGGTAATGATCAGTTTACTTAGTCCACTTAGCTGCCCAATATTCACTCTTCTAGGATGAAGCATTCGTTACCAGTAACAGTTTGAATTTTTAGGTTTCACTCTATTTCCTCCTATACAGATAGATGTGTTTTTTAAGTCTAAATCAATCACGGTTTGTTCTAGCTCCTTGAAACTTGACAAAATAAAGTTGTTCTAAGTTCTGTCTTTGTGGTTTGTTTCCTCTTGAAATAGCCACAAGCAAAGACTGCGTAAAACACATTCATTGGAAAGGTGTTCCAAGCTTCCAAAATACTACAGTTTTTCTGAATACTCGGCAAATTTTTTTTCATCGGACCTTGATGATCTCTGTGGTAATGGTCAGTTCACTAAGTCCACTTAGCTGCCCAATTTTCACTCTTCTAGGATGAAGCGTTCGTTACCAGTAACAGTTTGAATTTTTAGGTTTCACTCTATTTCCTCCTATACAGATAGATGTGTTTTTTAAGTCTAAATCAAACACGGTTTGTGCTAGCTCCTTGAAACTTGACAAAATAAAGTAGTTCTAAGTTCTGTCTTTGTGGTTTGTTTCCTCTTGAAATAGCCACAAGCAAAGACTGCGTAAAACACCTTCATTGGAAAGGTGTTCCAAGCTTCCAAAAACTACTGGTTTTCTGAATACTCGACAAATTTTTTTTCATCCGACATTGATGGTCTCTGTGGTAATGATCAGTTCACTAAGTCCACTAGCTGCCCAACTTTCACTCTTCTAGGATGAAGCGTTCGTTACCAGTAACAGTTTGAATTTTTAGGTTTCACTCTATTTCCTCCTATACAGATAGATGTGTTTTTTAAGTCTAAATCAAACACGGTTTGTGCTAGCTCCTTGAAACTTGACAAAATAAAGTAGTTCTAAGTTCTGTCTTTGTGGTTTGTTTCCTCTTGAAATAGCCACAAGCAAAGACTGCGTAAAACACATTCATTGGAAAGGTGTTCCAAGCTTCCAAAATACTACTGGTTTTCTGTATACTCGGCAAATTTTTTTTCATCCGACCTTGATGATCTCTGTGGTAATGATCAGTTCACTAAGTCCACTTAGCTGCCCAACTTTCACTCTTCTAGGATGAAGCGTTCGTTACCAGTAACAGTTTGAATTTTTAGGTTTCACTCTATTTCCTCCTATACAGATAGATGTGTTTTTTAAGTCTAAATCAAACACGGTTTGTGCTAGCTCCTTGAAACTTGACAAAATAAAGTAGTTCTAAGTTCTGTCTTTGTGGTTTGTTTCCTCTTGAAATAGCCACATGCAAACACTGCGTAAAACACCTTTATTAGAAAGGTGTTCCAAGCTTCCAAAATACTACTGGTTTTCTGAATACTCGGCAAATTTTTTTTTATCCGACCTTGATGATCTCTGTGGTAATGATCAGTTCACTAAGTCCACTTAGCTGCCCAACTTTCACTCTTCTAGGATGAAGCGTTCGTTACCAGTAACAGTTTGAATTTTTAGGTTTCACTCTATTTCCTCCTATACAGATAGATGTGTTTTTTAAGTCTAAATCAAACACGGTTTGTGCTAGCTCCTTGAAACTTGACAAAATAAAGTAGTTCTAAGTTCTGTCTTTGTGGTTTGTTTCCTCTTGAAATAGCCACAAGCAAAGACTGCGTAAAACACCTTCATTGGAAAGGTGTGCCAAGCTTCCAAAAACTACTGGTTTTCTGAATACTCGGCAAAATTTTTTTCATCCGACATTGATGATCTCTGTGGTAATGATCAGTTTACTTAGTCCACTTAGCTGCCCATTATTCACTCTTCTAGGATGAAGCGTTCGTTACCAGTAACAGTTTGAGTTTTTAGGTTTCACTCTATTTCCTCCGATGTATATATAGATGTGTTTGGAAGTCTAAATCAAACACGGTTTGTGCTAGCTCCTTGAAACTTGACAAAATAAAGTAGTTCTAAGTTCTGTCTTTGTGGTTTGTTTCCTCTTGAAATAGGCACAAGCAAAAACTGCATAAAACACATTCATTGGAAAGGTGTGCCAAGCTTCAAAAAAACTACTGGTTTTCGGAATACTTGGCAAATTGTTTTTTCATCTGACCTTGATGATCTCTGTGGTAATGATCAGTTCACTAAGTCCACTTAGCTGCCCAACTTACACTCTTCTAGGATGAAGCGTTCGTTACCAGTAACAGTTTGAATTTTTAGGTTTCACTCTATTTCATCCTATACAGATAGATGTGTTTTTTAAGTCTAAATCAAACACGGTTTGTGCTAGCTCCTTGAAACTTGACAAAATAAAGTAGTTCTAAGTTCTGTCTTTGTGGTTTGTTTCCTCTTGAAATAGCCACAAGCAAAGACTGCGTAAAACACCTTCATTGGAAAGGTGTTCCAAGCTTCCAAAAACTACTGGTTTTCTGAATACTCGGCAAATTTTTTTTCATCCGACATTGATGGTCTCTGTGGTAATGATCAGTTCACTAAGTCCACTTAGCTGCCCAATTTTCACTCTTCTAGGATGAAGCATTCGTTACCAGTAACAGTTTGAATTTTTAGGTTTCACTCTATTTCCTCCTATACAGATAGATGTGTTTTTTAAGTCTAAATCAAACACGGTTTGTGCTAGCTCCTTGAAACTTGACAAAATAAAGTAGTTCTAAGTTCTGTCTTTGTGGATTGTTTCCTCTTGAAATAGCCACAAGCAAAGACTGCGTAAAACACATTCATTGGAAAGGTGTGCCAAGCTTCCAAAATACTACTGGTTTTCGGAATACTCGGCAAATTTTTTTTCATCCGACCTTGATGATCTCTGTGGTAATGATCAGTTCACTAAGTCCACTTAGCTGCCCAACTTTCACTCTTCTAGGATGAAGCGTTCGTTACCAGTAACAGTTTGAATTTTTAGGTTTCACTCTATTTCCTCCTATACAGATAGATGTGTTTTTTAAGTCTAAATCAAACACGGTTTGTGCTAGCTCCTTGCAACTTGACAAAATAAAGTAGTTCTAAGTTCTGTCTTTGTGGTTTGTTTCCTCTTGAAATAGCCACAAGCAAACACTGCGTAAAACACCTTTATTGGAAAGGTGTTCCAAGCTTCCAAAATACTACTGGTTTTCTGAATACTCGGCAAATTTTTTTTCATCCGACCTTGATGATCTCTGTGGTAATGATCAGTTCACTAAGTCCACTTAGCTGCCCAATTTTCACTCTTCTAGGATGAAGCGTTCGTTACCAGTAACAGTTTGAATTTTTAGGTTTCACTCTATTTCGTCCTATACAGATAGATGTGTTTTTTAAGTCTAAATCAAACACGGTTTGTGCTAGCTCCTTGAAACTTGACAAAATAAAGTAGTTCTAAGTTCTGTCTTTGTGGTTTGTTTCCTCTTGAAATAGCCACAAGCAAAGACTGCGTAAAACACCTTCATTGGAAAGGTGTGCCAAGCTTTTAAAAACTACTGGTTTTCTGAATACTCGGCAAATTTTTTATCATCCGACCTTGATGATCTCTGTGGTAATGATCAGTTCACTTAGTCCACTTAGCTGCCCAATATTCACTCTTCTAGGATGAAGCGTTCGTTACCAGTAACAGTTTGAGTTTTTAGGTTTCACTCTATTTCCTCCTATATATATAGATGTGTTTGGAATTCTAAATCAAACACGGTTTGTGCTAGCTCCTTGAAACTTGACAAAATAAAGTAGTTCTAAGTTCTGTCTTTGTGGTTTGTTTCCTCTTGAAGTAGGCACAAGCAAAGACTGCGTAAAACACATTCATTGAAAAGGTGTGCCAAGCTTCCAAAAAACTACTGGTTTTCGGAATACTCGGTAAATTTTTTTTCATCCGATTTTGATGATCTCTGTGGTAATGATCAGTTCACTAAGTCCACTTAGCTGCCCAATTTTCACTCTTCTAGGATGAAGCGTTCGTTACCAGTAACAGTTTGAATTTTTAGGTTTCACTCTATTTCCTCCTATACAGATAGATGTGTTTTTTAAGTCTAAATCAAACACGGTTTGTGCTAGCTCCTTGAAACTTGACAAAATAAAGTAGTTCTAAGTTCTGTCTTTGTGGTTTGTTTCCTCTTGAAATAGCCACAAGCAAAGACTGCGTAAAACACCTTCATTGGAAAGGTGTGCCAAGCTTCCAAAAACTACTGGTTCTGAATACTCGGCAATTTTTTTTTTATCCGACCTTGATGATCTCTGTGGTAATGATCAGTTTACTTAGTCCACTTAGCTGCCCAATATTCACTCTTCTAGGATGAAGCATTCGTTACCAGTAACAGTTTGAATTTTTAGGTTTCACTCTATTTCCTCCTATACAGATAGATGTGTTTTTTAAGTCTAAATCAATCACGGTTTGTTCTAGCTCCTTGAAACTTGACAAAATAAAGTTGTTCTAAGTTCTGTCTTTGTGGTTTGTTTCCTCTTGAAATAGCCACAAGCAAAGACTGCGTAAAACACATTCATTGGAAAGGTGTTCCAAGCTTCCAAAATACTACAGTTTTTCTGAATACTCGGCAAATTTTTTTTCATCGGACCTTGATGATCTCTGTGGTAATGGTCAGTTCACTAAGTCCACTTAGCTGCCCAATTTTCACTCTTCTAGGATGAAGCGTTCGTTACCAGTAACAGTTTGAATTTTTAGGTTTCACTCTATTTCCTCCTATACAGATAGATGTGTTTTTTAAGTCTAAATCAAACACGGTTTGTGCTAGCTCCTTGAAACTTGACAAAATAAAGTAGTTCTAAGTTCTGTCTTTGTGGTTTGTTTCCTCTTGAAATAGCCACAAGCAAAGACTGCGTAAAACACCTTCATTGGAAAGGTGTTCCAAGCTTCCAAAAACTACTGGTTTTCTGAATACTCGGCAAATTTTTTTTCATCCGACATTGATGGTCTCTGTGGTAATGATCAGTTCACTAAGTCCACTTAGCTGCCCAATTTTCACTCTTCTAGGATGAAGCATTCGTTACCAGTAACAGTTTGAATTTTTAGGTTTCACTCTATTTCCTCCTATACAGATAGATGTGTTTTTTAAGTCTAAATCAAACACGGTTTGTGCTAGCTCCTTGAAACTTGACAAAATAAAGTAGTTCTAAGTTCTGTCTTTGTGGATTGTTTCCTCTTGAAATAGCCACAAGCAAAGACTGCGTAAAACACATTCATTGGAAAGGTGTGCCAAGCTTCCAAAATACTACTGGTTTTCGGAATACTCGGCAAATTTTTTTTCATCCGACCTTGATGATCTCTGTGGTAATGATCAGTTCACTAAGTCCACTTAGCTGCCCAACTTTCACTCTTCTAGGATGAAGCGTTCGTTACCAGTAACAGTTTGAATTTTTAGGTTTCACTCTATTTCCTCCTATACAGATAGATGTGTTTTTTAAGTCTAAATCAAACACGGTTTGTGCTAGCTCCTTGCAACTTGACAAAATAAAGTAGTTCTAAGTTCTGTCTTTGTGGTTTGTTTCCTCTTGAAATAGCCACAAGCAAACACTGCGTAAAACACCTTTATTGGAAAGGTGTTCCAAGCTTCCAAAATACTACTGGTTTTCTGAATACTCGGCAAATTTTTTTTCATCTGACCTTGATGATCTCTGTGGTAATGATCAGTTCACTAAGTCCACTTAGCTGCCCAACTTTCACTCTTCTAGGATGAAGCGTTCGTTACCAGTAACAGTTTGAATTTTTAGGTTTCACTCTATTTCCTCCTATACAGATAGATGTGTTTTTTAGTCTAAATCAAACACGGTTTGTGCTAGCTCCTTGAAACTTGACAAAATAAAGTAGTTCTAAGTTCGGTCTTTGTGGTTTGTTTCCTCTTGAAATAGCCACAAGCAAAGACTGCGTAAAACACATTCATTGGAATAGTGTTCCAAGCTTCCAAAATACTACTGGTTTACTGTATACTCGGCAAATTTTTTTTCATCCGACCTTGATGATCTCTGTGGTAATGATCAGTTTACTTAGTCCACTTAGCTGCCCAATATTCACTCTTCTAGGATGAAGCGTTCGTTACCAGTAACAGTTTGAGATTTTAGGTTTCACTCTATTTCCTCCTATATATATAGATGTGTTTGGAAGTCTAAATCAAACACGGTTTGTGCTAGCTCCTTGAAACTTGACAAAAAAAAGTAGTTCTAAGTTCTGTCTTTGTGGTTTGTTTCCTCTTGAAATAGGCACAAGCAAAAACTGCGTAAAACACATTCATTGGAAAGGTGTTCCAAGCTTCAAAAAAACTACTGGTTTTCGGAATACTCGGCAAATTGTTTTTTCATCCGACCTTGATGATCTCTGTGGTAATGATCAGTTCACTAAGTCCACTTAGCTGCCCAACTTTCACTCTTCTAGGATGAAGCGTTCGTTACCAGTAACAGTTTGAATTTTTAGGTTTCACTCTATTTCCTCCTATACAGATAGATGTGTTTTTTAAGTCTAAATCAAACACGGTTTGTGCTAGCTCCTTGAAACTTGACAAAATAAAGTAGTTCTAAGTTCTGTCTTTGTGGTTTGTTTCCTCTTGAAATAGCCACAAGCAAAGACTGCGTAAAACACCTTCATTGGAAAGGTGTTCCAAGCTTCCAAAAACTACTGGTTTTCTGAATACTCGGCAAATTTTTTTTCATCCGACATTGATGGTCTCTGTGGTAATGATCAGTTCACTAAGTCCACTTAGCTGCCCAATTTTCACTCTTCTAGGATGAAGCATTCGTTACCAGTAACAGTTTGAATTTTTAGGTTTCACTCTATTTCCTCCTATACAGATAGATGTGTTTTTTAAGTCTAAATCAAACACGGTTTGTGCTAGCTCCTTGAAACTTGACAAAATAAAGTAGTTCTAAGTTCTGTCTTTGTGGTTTGTTTCCTCTTGTAATAGCCACAAGCAAAGACTGCGTAAAACACATTCATTGGAAAGGTGTGCCAAGCTTCCAAAATACTACTGGTTTTCGGAATACTCGGCAAATTTTTTTTCATCCGACCTTGATGATCTCTGTGGTAATGATCAGTTCACTAAGTCCACTTAGCTGCCCAACTTTCACTCTTCTAGGATGAAGCGTTCGTTACCAGTAACAGTTTGAATTTTTAGGTTTCACTCTATTTCCTCCTATACAGATAGATGTGTTTTTTAAGTCTAAATCAAACACGGTTTGTGCTAGCTCCTTGAAACTTGACAAAATAAAGTAGTTCTAAGTTCTGTCTTTGTGGTTTGTTTCCTCTTGAAATAGCCACAAGCAAAGACTGCGTAAAACACCTTTATTGGAAAGGTGTTCCAAGCTTCCAAAATACTACTGGTTTTCTGAATACTCGGCAAATTTTTTTTCATCCGACCTTGATGATCTCTGTGGTAATGATCAGTTCACTAAGTCCACTTAGCTGCCCAATTTTCACTCTTCTAGGATGAAGCATTCGTTACCAGTAACAGTTTGAATTTTTAGGTTTCACTCTATTTCCTCCTATACAGATAGATGTGTTTTTTAAGTCTAAATCAAACACGGTTTGTGCTAGCTTCTGGAAACTTGACAAAATAAAGTAGTTCTAAGTTCTGTCTTTGTGGTTTGTTTCCTGCTGAAATAGCCACAGGCAAAGACTGCGTAAAACACCTTTATTGGAAAGGTGTGCCAAGCTTCCAAAATACTACTGGTTTTCTGAATACTCGGCAAATTTTTTTTCATCCGACCTTGATGATCTCTGTGGTAATGATCAGTTCACTAAGTCCACTTAGCTGCCCAACTTTCACTCTTCTAGGATGAAGCGTTCGTTACCAGTAACAGTTTGAATTTTTAGGTTTCACTCTATTTCCTCCTATACAGATAGATGTGTTTTTTAAGTCTAAATCAAACACGGTTTGTGCTAGCTCCTTGCAACTTGACAAAATAAAGTAGTTCTAAGTTCTGTCTTTGTGGTTTGTTTCCTCTTGAAATAGCCACAAGCAAACACTGCGTAAAACACCTTTATTGGAAAGGTGTTCCAAGCTTCCAAAATACTACTGGTTTTCTGAATACTCGGCAAATTTTTTTTCATCTGACCTTGATGATCTCTGTGGTAATGATCAGTTCACTAAGTCCACTTAGCTGCCCAACTTTCACTCTTCTAGGATGAAGCGTTCGTTACCAGTAACAGTTTGAATTTTTAGGTTTCACTCTATTTCCTCCTATACAGATAGATGTGTTTTTTAGTCTAAATCAAACACGGTTTGTGCTAGCTCCTTGAAACTTGACAAAATAAAGTAGTTCTAAGTTCGGTCTTTGTGGTTTGTTTCCTCTTGAAATAGCCACAAGCAAAGACTGCGTAAAACACATTCATTGGAATAGTGTTCCAAGCTTCCAAAATACTACTGGTTTACTGTATACTCGGCAAATTTTTTTTCATCCGACCTTGATGATCTCTGTGGTAATGATCAGTTTACTTAGTCCACTTAGCTGCCCAATATTCACTCTTCTAGGATGAAGCGTTCGTTACCAGTAACAGTTTGAGATTTTAGGTTTCACTCTATTTCCTCCTATATATATAGATGTGTTTGGAAGTCTAAATCAAACACGGTTTGTGCTAGCTCCTTGAAACTTGACAAAAAAAAGTAGTTCTAAGTTCTGTCTTTGTGGTTTGTTTCCTCTTGAAATAGGCACAAGCAAAAACTGCATAAAACACATTCATTGGAAAGGTGTGCCAAGCTTCAAAAAAACTACTGGTTTTCGGAATACTCGGAAAATTGTTTTTTCATCCGACCTTGATGATCTCTGTGGTAATGATCAGTTCACTAAGTCCACTTAGCTGCCCAACTTTCACTCTTCTAGGATGAAGCGTTCGTTACCAGTAACAGTTTGAATTTTTAGGTTTCACTCTATTTCCTCCTATACAGATAGATGTGTTTTTTAAGTCTAAATCAAACACGGTTTGTGCTAGCTCCTTGAAACTTGACAAAATAAAGTAGTTCTAAGTTCTGTCTTTGTGGTTTGTTTCCTCTTGAAATAGCCACAAGCAAAGACTGCGTAAAACACCTTCATTGGAAAGGTGTTCCAAGCTTCCAAAAACTACTGGTTTTCTGAATACTCGGCAAATTTTTTTTCATCCCACATTGATGGTCTCTGTGGTAATGATCAGTTCACTAAGTCCACTTAGCTGCCCAATTTTCACTCTTCTAGGATGAAGCATTCGTTACCAGTAACAGTTTGAATTTTTAGGTTTCACTCTATTTCCTCCTATACAGATAGATGTGTTTTTTAAGTCTAAATCAAACACGGTTTGTGCTAGCTCCTTGAAACTTGACAAAATAAAGTAGTTCTAAGTTCTGTCTTTGTGGTTTGTTTCCTCTTGTAATAGCCACAAGCAAAGACTGCGTAAAACACATTCATTGGAAAGGTGTGCCAAGCTTCCAAAATACTACTGGTTTTCGGAATACTCGGCAAATTTTTTTTCATCCGACCTTGATGATCTCTGTGGTAATGATCAGTTCACTAAGTCCACTTAGCTGCCCAACTTTCACTCTTCTAGGATGAAGCGTTCGTTACCAGTAACAGT
The DNA here is from genome assembly GCF_048772815.1 of Callospermophilus lateralis. NCBI lineage: Eukaryota > Metazoa > Chordata > Mammalia > Rodentia > Sciuridae > Callospermophilus > Callospermophilus lateralis. The sequence goes on from NW_027516901.1 coordinate 46,265, forward strand.
TTGAATTTTTAGGTTTCACTCTATTTCCTCCTATACAGATAGATGTGTTTTTTAAGTCTAAATCAAACACGGTTTGTGCTAGCTCCTTGAAACTTGACAAAATAAAGTAGTTCTAAGTTCTGTCTTTGTGGTTTGTTTCCTCTTGAAATAGCCACAAGCAAAGACTGCGTAAAACACCTTTATTGGAAAGGTGTTCCAAGCTTCCAAAATACTACTGGTTTTCTGAATACTCGGCAAATTTTTTTTCATCCGACCTTGATGATCTCTGTGGTAATGATCAGTTCACTAAGTTCACTTAGCTGCCCAATTTTCACTCTTCTAGGATGAAGCATTCGTTACCAGTAACAGTTTGAATTTTTAGGTTTCACTCTATTTCCTCCTATACAGATAGATGTGTTTTTTAAGTCTAAATCAAACACGGTTTGTGCTAGCTTCTGGAAACTTGACAAAATAAAGTAGTTCTAAGTTCTGTCTTTGTGGTTTGTTTCCTGCTGAAATAGCCACAGGCAAAGACTGCGTAAAACACCTTTATTTGAAAGGTGTGCCAAGCTTCCAAAATACTACTGGTTATCTGAATACTCGGCAAATTTTTTTTAATCCGACCTTGATGATCTCTGTGGTAATGATCAGTTCACTAAGTCCACTTAGCTGCCCAATTTTCACTCTTCTAGGCTGAAGCGTTCGTTACCAGTAACAGTTTGAATTTTTAGGTTTCACTCTATTTCCTCCTATACAGATAGATGTGTTTTTTAAGTCTAAATCAAACACGGTTTGTGCTAGCTCCTTGAAACTTGACAAAATAAAGTAGTTCTAAGTTCTGTCTTTGTGGTTTGTTTCCTCTTGAATAGCCACAAGCAAAGACTGCGTAAAACACCTTCATTGGAAAGGTGTGCCAAGCTTCCAAAAAACTACTGGTTTTCTGAATACTCGGCAAATTTTTTTTCATCCGACCTTGATGACCTCTGTGGTAATGATCAGTTCACTTAGTCCACTTAGCTGCCCAATATTCACTCTTCTAGGATGAAGCGTTCGTTACCAGAAACAGTTTGAGTTTTTAGGTTTCACTCTATTTCCTCCTATATATATAGATGTGTTTGGAAGTCTAAATCAAACACGGTTTGTGCTAGCTCCTTGAAACTTGACAAAATAAAGTAGTTCTATGTTCTGTCTTTGTGGTTTGTTTCCTGCTGAAATAGCCACAGGCAAAGACTGCGTAAAACACCTTTATTGGAAAGGTGTGCCAAGCTTCCAAAATACTACTGGTTTTCTGAATACTCGGCAAATTTTTTTTCATCCGACCTTGATGATCTCTGTGGTAATGATCAGTTCACTAAGTCCACTTAGCTGCCCAACTTTCACTCTTCTAGGATGAAGCGTTCGTTACCAGTAACAGTTTGAATTTTTAGGTTTCACTCTATTTCCTCCTATACAGATAGATGTGTTTTTTAAGTCTAAATCAAACACGGTTTGTGCTAGCTCCTTGCAACTTGACAAAATAAAGTAGTTCTAAGTTCTGTCTTTGTGGTTTGTTTCCTCTTGAAATAGCCACAAGCAAACACTGCGTAAAACACCTTTATTGGAAAGGTGTTCCAAGCTTCCAAAATACTACTGGTTTTCTGAATACTCGGCAAATTTTTTTTCATCTGACCTTGATGATCTCTGTGGTAATGATCAGTTCACTAAGTCCACTTAGCTGCCCAACTTTCACTCTTCTAGGATGAAGCGTTCGTTACCAGTAACAGTTTGAATTTTTAGGTTTCACTCTATTTCCTCCTATACAGATAGATGTGTTTTTTAGTCTAAATCAAACACGGTTTGTGCTAGCTCCTTGAAACTTGACAAAATAAAGTAGTTCTAAGTTCGGTCTTTGTGGTTTGTTTCCTCTTGAAATAGCCACAAGCAAAGACTGCGTAAAACACATTCATTGGAATAGTGTTCCAAGCTTCCAAAATACTACTGGTTTACTGTATACTCGGCAAATTTTTTTTCATCCGACCTTGATGATCTCTGTGGTAATGATCAGTTTACTTAGTCCACTTAGCTGCCCAATATTCACTCTTCTAGGATGAAGCGTTCGTTACCAGTAACAGTTTGAGATTTTAGGTTTCACTCTATTTCCTCCTATATATATAGATGTGTTTGGAAGTCTAAATCAAACACGGTTTGTGCTAGCTCCTTGAAACTTGACAAAAAAAAGTAGTTCTAAGTTCTGTCTTTGTGGTTTGTTTCCTCTTGAAATAGGCACAAGCAAAAACTGCATAAAACACATTCATTGGAAAGGTGTGCCAAGCTTCAAAAAAACTACTGGTTTTCGGAATACTCGGAAAATTGTTTTTTCATCCGACCTTGATGATCTCTGTGGTAATGATCAGTTCACTAAGTCCACTTAGCTGCCCAACTTTCACTCTTCTAGGATGAAGCGTTCGTTACCAGTAACAGTTTGAATTTTTAGGTTTCACTCTATTTCCTCCTATACAGATAGATGTGTTTTTTAAGTCTAAATCAAACACGGTTTGTGCTAGCTCCTTGAAACTTGACAAAATAAAGTAGTTCTAAGTTCTGTCTTTGTGGTTTGTTTCCTCTTGAAATAGCCACAAGCAAAGACTGCGTAAAACACCTTCATTGGAAAGGTGTTCCAAGCTTCCAAAAACTACTGGTTTTCTGAATACTCGGCAAATTTTTTTTCATCCCACATTGATGGTCTCTGTGGTAATGATCAGTTCACTAAGTCCACTTAGCTGCCCAATTTTCACTCTTCTAGGATGAAGCATTCGTTACCAGTAACAGTTTGAATTTTTAGGTTTCACTCTATTTCCTCCTATACAGATAGATGTGTTTTTTAAGTCTAAATCAAACACGGTTTGTGCTAGCTCCTTGAAACTTGACAAAATAAAGTAGTTCTAAGTTCTGTCTTTGTGGTTTGTTTCCTCTTGTAATAGCCACAAGCAAAGACTGCGTAAAACACATTCATTGGAAAGGTGTGCCAAGCTTCCAAAATACTACTGGTTTTCGGAATACTCGGCAAATTTTTTTTCATCCGACCTTGATGATCTCTGTGGTAATGATCAGTTCACTAAGTCCACTTAGCTGCCCAACTTTCACTCTTCTAGGATGAAGCGTTCGTTACCAGTAACAGTTTGAATTTTTAGGTTTCACTCTATTTCCTCCTATACAGATAGATGTGTTTTTTAAGTCTAAATCAAACACGGTTTGTGCTAGCTCCTTGAAACTTGACAAAATAAAGTAGTTCTAAGTTCTGTCTTTGTGGTTTGTTTCCTCTTGAAATAGCCACAAGCAAAGACTGCGTAAAACACCTTTATTGGAAAGGTGTTCCAAGCTTCCAAAATACTACTGGTTTTCTGAATACTCGGCAAATTTTTTTTCATCCGACCTTGATGATCTCTGTGGTAATGATCAGTTCACTAAGTTCACTTAGCTGCCCAATTTTCACTCTTCTAGGATGAAGCATTCGTTACCAGTAACAGTTTGAATTTTTAGGTTTCACTCTATTTCCTCCTATACAGATAGATGTGTTTTTTAAGTCTAAATCAAACACGGTTTGTGCTAGCTTCTGGAAACTTGACAAAATAAAGTAGTTCTAAGTTCTGTCTTTGTGGTTTGTTTCCTGCTGAAATAGCCACAGGCAAAGACTGCGTAAAACACCTTTATTTGAAAGGTGTGCCAAGCTTCCAAAATACTACTGGTTATCTGAATACTCGGCAAATTTTTTTTAATCCGACCTTGATGATCTCTGTGGTAATGATCAGTTCACTAAGTCCACTTAGCTGCCCAATTTTCACTCTTCTAGGCTGAAGCGTTCGTTACCAGTAACAGTTTGAATTTTTAGGTTTCACTCTATTTCCTCCTATACAGATAGATGTGTTTTTTAAGTCTAAATCAAACACGGTTTGTGCTAGCTCCTTGAAACTTGACAAAATAAAGTAGTTCTAAGTTCTGTCTTTGTGGTTTGTTTCCTCTTGAATAGCCACAAGCAAAGACTGCGTAAAACACCTTCATTGGAAAGGTGTGCCAAGCTTCCAAAAAACTACTGGTTTTCTGAATACTCGGCAAATTTTTTTTCATCCGACCTTGATGACCTCTGTGGTAATGATCAGTTCACTTAGTCCACTTAGCTGCCCAATATTCACTCTTCTAGGATGAAGCGTTCGTTACCAGAAACAGTTTGAGTTTTTAGGTTTCACTCTATTTCCTCCTATATATATAGATGTGTTTGGAAGTCTAAATCAAACACGGTTTGTGCTAGCTCCTTGAAACTTGACAAAATAAAGTAGTTCTATGTTCTGTCTTTGTGGTTTGTTTCCTCTTGAAATAGCCACAGGCAAAGACTGCGTAAAACACCTTTATTGGAAAGGTGTGCCAAGCTTCCAAAATACTACTGGTTTTCTGAATACTCGGCAAATTTTTTTTCATCCGACCTTGATGATCTCTGTGGTAATGATCAGTTCACTAAGTCCACTTAGCTGCCCAATTTTCACTCTTCTAGGATGAAGCGTTCGTTACCAGTAACAGTTTGAATTTTTAGGTTTCACTCTATTTCCTCCTATACAGATAGATGTGTTTTTTAAGTCTAAATCAATCACGGTTTGTTCTAGCTCCTTGAAACTTGACAAAATAAAGTTGTTCTAAGTTCTGTCTTTGTGGTTTGTTTCCTCTTGAAATAGCCACAAGCAAAGACTGCGTAAAACACATTCATTGGAAAGGTGTTCCAAGCTTCCAAAATACTACTGTTTTTCTGAATACTCGGCAAATTTTTTTTCATCCGACCTTGATGATCTCTGTGGTAATGGTCAGTTCACTAAGTCCACTTAGCTGCCCAACTTTCACTCTTCTAGGATGAAGCGTTCGTTACCAGTAACAGTTTGAATTTTTAGGTTTCACTCTATTTCCACATATACAGATAGATGAGTTTTTTAAGTCTAAATCAAACACGGTTTGTGCTAGCTCCTTGAAACTTGACAAAATAAAGTAGTTCTAAGTTCTGTCTTTGTGGTTTGTTTCCTCTTGAAATAGCCACAAGCAAACACTGCGTAAAACACCTTTTTGGAAAGGTGTTCAAAGCTTCCAAAATACTACTGGTTTTCTGAATACTCGGCAAATTTTTTTTCATTAGACCTTGATGATCTCTGTGGTAATGATCAGTTCACTAAGTCCACTTAGCTGCCCAATTTTCACTCTTCTAGGATGAAGCGTTCGTTACCAGTAACAGTTTGAATTTTTAGGTTTCACTCGATTTCCTCCTATACAGATAGATGTGTTTTTTAAGTCTAAATCAAACACGGTTTGTGCTAGCTCCTTGAAACTTGACAAAA
>NW_027516902.1:0-51574 GCF_048772815.1 Callospermophilus lateralis
GTTTCCAATGAAAGTGTATTTAGGCAGTCTCCAGTTAGGGCTGCTTCAAGAGGAAACAAACCATAGAGACAGAACCTAAAACTACTTTATTTTGTCAATTTTCAAAGAGCTAACACAAACCGTGTTTCTTTTAGAGTTCCCAACACATCTATCTATATAGGAAAAAACAGAGTGAAACCTAAAAATTCAAACTCTTATTGGAAACGAACGCTTCAACCTAGAAGAGTGAAAATTGGGCAGCCAAGTGGACTTAGTGAACTGATCACTACCACAATGTCTCATCAAGATTGGGTGAAAAAAGGTTTGCCGAGATTTCAGAAAACCAGTACTTTTGGACGCTTGGCACACGTTTCCAATGAAAGTGTATTTAGGCAGTCTCCAGTTAGGGCTGCTTCAAGAGGAAACAAACCATAGAGACAGAACCTAAAACTACTTTATTTTGTCAATTTTCAAAGAGCTAGCACAAACCATGTTTCATTTAGAGTTCCAAACACATCTATCTATATTGGAGAAAACACAGTGAAACCTAAAATTTTCAAACTCTTACTGGAAACGAACGCTTCAACTTAGAAGAGTGAAAATTGGGCAGCCAAGTGGGCTTAGTGAACTGGTCACTACCACAGAGAATCATCAATATTGGGTGAAATAATGTTTGCCGAGATTTCAGAAAACCAGTACTTTTGGACGCTTGGCACACCTTTCCAATGAAAATGTCTTCAGGCAGTCTCTGCTTAGGGCTGCTTCAAGAGGAAACAAACCTTAGAGACAGAACTTAGAACTACTTTATTTTGTCAATTTTCAAAGAGCTAGCACAAACCGTGTTTCATTTAGAGTTCCCAACACATCTATCTATAAAGGAGAAAACAGAGTGAAACCTAAAAATTCAAACTCTTACTGGAAACGAACGCTTCAACCTAGAAGAGTGAAAATTGGGAAGCCAAGTTGACTTAGTGAACTGATCACTACCACAGAGAATCATCCAGATTGGGTTAAAAAAGGTTTGCCGAGATTTCAGAAAACCAGTACTTTTGGACGCTTGGCACACGTTTCCAATGAAAGTGTATTTAGGCAGTCTCCAGTTAGGGCTGCTTCAAGAGGAAACAAACCATAGAGACAGGACCTAAAACTACTTTATTTTGTCAATTTTCCAAGAGCTAGCACAAACCGTGTTTCATTTAGAGTTCCCAACACATCTATCTATATAGGAGAAAACAGAGTGAAACCTAAAAATTCAAACTCTTATTGGAAACGAACGCTTCAACCTAGAAGAGTGAAAATTGGGCAGCCAAGTGGACTTAGTGAACTGATCACTACCACAATGTCTCATCAAGATTGGGTGAAAAAAGGTTTGCCGAGATTTCAGAAAACCAGTACTTTTGACGCTTGGCACACCTTTCCAATGAAAATGTCTTTAGGCAGGCTCTGCTTAGGGCTGCTTCAAGAGGAAACAACCTTTGAGACAGAACTTAGAACTACTTTATTTTGTCAATTTTCAAAGAGCTAGCACAAACCATGTTTCATTTAGAGTTCCCAACACATCTATCTATATAGGAGAAAACAGAGTGAAACCTAAAAATTCAAACTCTTACTGGAAACGAACGCTTCAACCTAGAAGAGTGAAAATTTGGCAGCCATGTGGACTTAGTGAACGGATCCTTACCACAGAGAATCATCAAGATTGGGTGAAAAAATGTTTGCCGATATTTCAGAAAACCAGTACTTTTGGACGCTTGGCACACCTTTCCAATGAAACTGTCTTTATACAGGCTCTGCTTAGGGCTGCTTCAAGAGGAAACAAACATAGAGAGAGAACGTAAATCTACTTTATTTTGTCAATTTTCAAAGAGCTAGCACAAACCGTGTTTCATTTAGAGTTCCCAACACATCTATCTATATAGGAGAAAACAGAGTGAAACCTAAAAATTCAATCTCTTACTGGAAACGAACGCTTCAACCTAGAAGAGTGAAAATTGGGCAGCCAAGTGGACTTAGTGAACTGATCACTACCACAGAGAATCATCAAGATTGGGTGAAAAAATGTTTGCCGAGATTTCAGAAAACCAGTACTTTTGGACGCTTGGCACACGTTTCCAATGAAAGTGTATTTCGGCAGTCTCCCAGTTAGGGCTGCTTCAAGAGGAAACAAACCATAAAGATAGAACTTAAATCTACTTTATTTTGTCAATTTTCAAAGAGCTAGCACAAACCGTGTTTCATTTAGAGTTCCCAACACATCTATCTATATAGGAGAAAACAGAGTGAAACCTAAAAATTCAATCTCTTACTGGAAACGAACGCTTCAACCTAGAAGAGTGAAAATTGGGCAGCCAAGTGGGCTTAGTGAACTGATCATTACCACAGGGAATCATCAAGATTGGGTGAAAAAATGTTTGCCGAGATTTCAGAAAACCAGTACTTTTGGACGCTTGGCACACGTTTCCAATGAAAGTGTATTTAGGCAGTCTCCAGTTAGGGCTGCTTCAAGAGGAAACAAACCATAGAGACAGAACCTAAAACTACTTTATTTTTCAATTTTCAAAGAGCTAGCACAAACCGTGTTTCATTTAGAGTTCCCAACACATCTATCTATATAGTAGAAAACAGAATGAAACCTAAAAATTCAAACTCTTACTGGAAACGAACGCTTCAACCTAGAAGAATGAAAATTGGGCAGCCAAGTAAACTTAGTGAACTGATCATTACCACAGAGAATCATCAAGATTGGGTGAAAAAATGTATGCCGAGATTTCAGAAAACCAGTACTTTTGGACGCTGGCCACACCTTTCCAATCAAAATGTCTTTAGGCAGTCTCTGCTTAGGGCTGCTTCAAGAGGAAACAACCTTAGAGACAGAACTTAGAACTACTTTATTTTGTCAATTTTCAAAGAGCTAGCACAAACCGTGTTTCATTTAGAGTTCCCAACACATCTATCTATATAGGAGAAAACAGAGTGAAACCTAAAAATTCAATCTCTTACTGGAAACGAACGCTTCAACCTAGAAGACTGAAAATTGGGCAGCCAAGTGGACTTAGTGAACTGATCATTACCACAGAGAATCATCAAGATTGGGTGAAAAAATGTTTGCCGAGATTTCAGAAAACCAGTACTTTTGGACGCTTGGCACACGTTTCCAATGAAAGTGTATTTCGGCAGTATCTAGTTAGGGCTGCTTCAAGAGGAAACAAACCATAGAGACAGAACCTAAATCTATTTTATTTTGTCAATTTTCAAAGAGCTAGCACAAACCGTGTTTCATTTAGAGTTCCCAACACATCTATCTATATAGAAGAAAACAGAGTGAAACCTAAAAATTCAAACTCTTACTGGAAACGAACGCTTCAACCTAGAAGAGTGAATATTGGGAAGCCATGTGGACTTAGTGAACTGATCACTACCACAGAGAATCATCCAGATTGGTGAAAAAATGTTTGCCGAGATTTCAGAAAACCAGTAGTTTTGGATGCTTTGGCACACGTTTCCAATGAAAAGTGTATTTAGGCAGTCTCCAGTTAGGGCTGCTTCAAGAGGAAACAAACCATAGAGACAGAACCTAAAACTACTTTATTTTGTCAATTTTCAAAGAGCTAACACAAACCGTGTTTCTTTTAGAGTTCCCAACACATCTATCTATATAGGAAAAAACAGAGTGAAACCTAAAAATTCAAACTCTTATTGGAAACGAACGCTTCAACCTAGAAGAGTGAAAATTGGGCAGCCAAGTGGACTTAGTGAACTGATCACTACCACAATGTCTCATCAAGTTTGGGTGAAAAAAGGTTTGCCGAGATTTCAGAAAACCAGTACTTTTGGACGCTTGGCACACGTTTCCAATGAAAGTGTATTTAGGCAGTCTCCAGTTAGGGCTGCTTCAAGAGGAAACAAACCATAGAGACAGAACCTAAAACTACTTTATTTTGTCAATTTTCAAAGAGCTAGCACAAAACCATGTTTCATTTAGAGTTCCAAACACATCTATCTATATTGGAGAAAACACAGTGAAACCTAAAATTTCAAACTCTTACTGGAAACGAACGCTTCAACTTAGAAGAGTGAAAATTGGGCAGCCAAGTGGGCTTAGTGAACTGGTCACTACCACAGAGAATCATCAATATTGGGTGAAATAATGTTTGCCGAGATTTCAGAAAACCAGTACTTTTGGACGCTTGGCACACCTTTCCAATGAAAATGTCTTCAGGCAGTCTCTGCTTAGGGCTGCTTCAAGAGGAAACAAACCTTAGAGACAGAACTTAGAACTACTTTATTTGTCAATTTTCAAAGAGCTAGCACAAACCGTGTTTCATTTAGAGTTCCCAACACATCTATCTATATAGGAGAAAACAGAGTGAAATCTAAAAATTCAAACTCTTACTGGAAACGAACGCTTCAACCTAGAAGAGTGAAAATTGGGAAGCCAAGTTGACTTAGTGAACTGATCACTACCACAGAGAATCATCCAGATTGGGTTAAAAAAGGTTTGCCGAGATTTCAGAAAACCAGTACTTTTGGACGCTTGGCACACGTTTCCAATGAAAGTGTATTTAGGCAGTCTCCAGTTAGGGCTGCTTCAAGAGGAAACAAACCATAGAGACAGGACCTAAAACTACTTTATTTTGTCAATTTTCAAAGAGCTAGCACAAACCGTGTTTCATTTAGAGTTCCCAACACATCTATCTATATAGGAGAAAACAGAGTGAAACCTAAAAATTCAAACTCTTATTGGAAACGAACGCTTCAACCTAGAAGAGTGAAAATTGGGCAGCCAAGTGGACTTAGTGAACTGATCACTACCACAATGTCTCATCAAGATTGGGTGAAAAAAGGTTTGCCGAGATTTCAGAAAACCAGTACTTTTGACGCTTGGCACACCTTTCCAATGAAAATGTCTTTAGGCAGGCTCTGCTTAGGGCTGCTTCAAGAGGAAACAACCTTTGAGACAGAACTTAGAACTACTTTATTTTGTCAATTTTCAAAGAGCTAGCACAAACCATGTTCATTTAGAGTTCCCAACACATCTATCTATATAGGAGAAAACAGAGTGAAACCTAAAAATTCAAACTCTTACTGGAAACGAACGCTTCAACCTAGAAGAGTAAAAATTGGGCAGCCAAGTGGACTTAGTGAACTGATCATTACCACAGAGAATCATCAAGATTGGGTGAAAAAAATGTTTGCCGAGATTTCAGAAAACCAGTACTTTTGGACGCTGGCCACACCTTTCCAATGAAAATGTCTTTAGGCAGTCTCTGCTTAGGGCTATTCAAGAGGAAACAACCTTAGAGACAGAACTTAGAACTACTTTATTTTGTCAATTTCAAAGAGCTAGCACAAACCTTGTTTCATTTAGAGTTCCCAACACATCTATCTATATAGGAGAAAACAGAGTGAAAAATAAAAATTCAAACTCTTACTGGAAACGAACGCTTCAACCTAGAAGAGTGAAAATGGGCAGCCAAGTGAACTTAGTGAACTGATCATTACCACAGAGAATCATCAAGATTGGGTGAAAAAATGTTTGCCGAGATTTCAGAAAACCAGTACTTTTGGACGCTTGGCACACGTTTCCAATGAAAGTGTATTTCGGCAGTCTCTAGTTAGGGCTGCTTCAAGAGGAAACAAACCATAGAGACAGAACCTAAATCTACTTTATTTTGTCAATTTTCAAAGAGCTAGCACAAACCGTGTTTCATTTAGAGTTCCCAACACATCTATCTATATAGGAGAAAACAGAGTGAAACCTAAAAATTCAATCTCTTACTGGAAACGAACGCTTCAACCTAGAAGAGTGAAAATTGGGCAGCCAAGTGGACTTAGTGAACTGATCACTACCACAGAGAATCATCAAGATTGGGTGAAAAAATGTTTGCCGAGATTTCAGAAAACCAGTACTTTTGGACGCTTGGCACACGTTTCCAATGAAAGTGTATTTCGGCAGTCTCCAGTTAGGGCTGCTTCAAGAGGAAACAAACCATAAAGATAGAACTTAAATCTACTTTATTTTGTCAATTTTCAAAGAGCTAGCACAAACCGTGGTTCATTTAGAGTTCCCAACACATCTATCTATATAGGAGAAAACAGAGTGAAACCTAAAAATTCAATCTCTTACTGGAAACGAACGCTTCAACCTAGAAGAGTGAAAATTGGGCAGCCAAGTGGGCTTAGTGAACTGATCATTACCACAGAGAATCATCAAGATTGGGTGAAAAAATGTTTGCCGAGATTTCAGAAAACCAGTACTTTTGGACGTTTGGCACACGTTTCCAATGAAAGTGTATTTAGGCAGTCTCCAGTTAGGGCTGCTTCAAGAGGAAACAAACCATAGAGACAGAACCTAAAACTACTTTATTTTTCAATTTTCAAAGAGCTAGCACAAACCGTGTTTCATTTAGAGTTCCCAACACATCTATCTATATAGGAGAAAACAGAATGAAACCTAAAAATTCAACCTCTTACTGGAAACGAACGCTTCAACCTAGAAGAATGAAAATTGGGCAGCCAAGTAAACTTAGTGAACTGATCATTACCACAGAGAATCATCAAGATTGGGTGAAAAAATGTATGCCGAGATTTCAGAAAACCAGTACTTTTGGACGCTGGCCACACCTTTCCAATCAAAATGTCTTTAGGCAGTCTCTGCTTAGGGCTGCTTCAAGAGGAAACAACCTTAGAGACAGAACTTAGAACTACTTTATTTTGTCAATTTTCAAAGAGCTAGCACAAACCGTGTTTCATTTAGAGTTCCCAACACATCTATCTATATAGGAGAAAACAGAGTGAAACCTAAAAATTCAATCTCTTACTGGAAACGAACGCTTCAACCTAGAAGACTGAAAATTGGGCAGCCAAGTGGACTTAGTGAACTGATCATTACCACAGAGAATCATCAAGATTGGGTGAAAAAATGTTTGCCGAGATTTCAGAAAACCAGTACTTTTGGACGCTTGGCACACGTTTCCAATGAAAGTGTATTTCGGCAGTATCTAGTTAGGGCTGCTTCAAGAGGAAACAAACCATAGAGACAGAACCTAAATCTATTTTATTTTGTCAATTTTCAAAGAGCTAGCACAAACCGTGTTTCATTTAGAGTTCCCAACACATCTATCTATATAGGAGAAAACAGAGTGAAACCTAAAAATTCAAACTCTTACTGGAAACGAACGCTTCAACCTAGAAGAGTGAATATTGGGAAGCCATGTGGACTTAGTGAACTGATCACTACCACAGAGAATCATCAAGATTGGGTGAAAAAATGTTTGCCGAGATTTCAGAAAACCAGTAGTTTTGGACGCTTGGCACACGTTTCCAATGAAAGTGTATTTAGGCAGTCTCCAGTTAGGGCTGCTTCAAGAGGAAACAAACCATAGAGACAGAACCTAAAACTACTTTATTTTGTCAATTTTCAAAGAGCTAGCACAAACCGTGTTTCTTTTAGAGTTCCCAACACATCTATCTATATAGGAAAAAACAGAGTGAAACCTAAAAATTCAAACTCTTATTGGAAACGAACGCTTCAACCTAGAAGAGTGAAAATTGGGCAGCCAAGTGGACTTAGTGAGCTGATCACTACCACAATGTCTCATCAAGATTGGGTGAAAAAAGGTTTGCCGAGATTTCAGAAAACCAGTACTTTTGGACGCTTGGCACACGTTTCCAATGAAAGTGTATTTAGGCAGTCTCCAGTTAGGGCTGCTTCAAGAGGAAACAAACCATAGAGACAGAACCTAAAACTACTTTATTTTGTCAATTTTCAAAGAGCTAGCACAAACCATGTTTCATTTAGAGTTCCAAACACATCTATCTATATAGGAGAAAACACAGTGAAACCTAAAAATTCAAACTCTTACTGGAAACGAACGCTTCAACTTAGAAGAGTGAAAATTGGGCAGCCAAGTGGGCTTAGTGAACTGGTCACTACCACAGAGAATCATCAATATTGGGTGAAATAATGTTTGCCGAGATTTCAGAAAACCAGTACTTTTGGACGCTTGGCACACCTTTCCAATGAAAATGTCTTCAGGCAGTCTCTGCTTAGGGCTGCTTCAAGAGGAAACAAACCTTAGAGACAGAACTTAGAACTACTTTATTTTGTCAATTTTCAAAGAGCTAGCACAAACCATGTTTCATTTAGAGTTCCCAACACATCTATCTATATAGGAGAAAACAGAGTGAAACCTAAAAATTCAAACTCTTACTGGAAACGAACGCTTCAACCTAGAAGAGTGAAAATTGGGAAGCCAAGTTGACTTAGTGAACTGATCACTACCACAGAGAATCATCCAGATTGGGTTAAAAAAGGTTTGCCGAGATTTCAGAGAACCAGTACTTTTGGACGCTTGGCACACGTTTCCAATGAAAGTGTATTTAGGCAGTCTCCAGTTAGGGCTGCTTCAAGAGGAAACAAACCATAGAGACAGAACCTAAAACTACTTTTTTTGTCAATTTTCAAAGAGCTAGCACAAACCGTGTTTCATTTAGAGTTCCCAACACATCTATCTCTATAGGAAAAAACAGAGTGAAACCTAAAAATTCAAACTCTTATTGGAAACGAACGCTTCAACCTAGAAGATTGTAAATAGGGCAGCCAAGTGGACTTAGTGAACTGATCACTACCACAATGTCTCATCAAGATTGGGTGAAAAAAGGTTTGCCGAGATTTCAGAAAACCAGTACTTTTGGACGCTTGGCACACGTTTCCAATGAAAGTGTATTTAGGCAGTCTCCAGTTAGGGCTGCTTCAAGAGGAAACAAACCATAGAGACAGAACCTAAAACTACTTTATTTTGTCAATTTTCAAAGCGCTAGCACAAACCGTGTTTCATTTAGAGTTCCCAACACATCTATCTATATAGGAGAAAACAGAGTGAAACCTAAAAATTCAAACTCTTATTGGAAACGAACGCTTCAACCTAGAAGAGTGAAAATTGGGCAGCCAAGTGGACTTAGTGAACTGATCACTACCACAATGTCTCATCAAGATTGGGTGAAAAAAGGTTTGCCGAGATTTCAGAAAACCAGTACTTTTGGACGCTTGGCACACCTTTCCAATGAAAATGTCTTTAGGCAGGCTCTGCTTAGGGCTGCTTCAAGAGGAAACAACCTTTGAGACAGAACTTAGAACTACTTTATTTTGTCAATTTTCAAAGAGCTAGCACAAACCATGTTTCATTTAGAGTTCCCAACACATCTATCTATATAGGAGAAAACAGAGTGAAACCTAAAAATTCAATCTCTTACTGGAAACGAACACTTCAACCTAGAAGAGTGAAAATTGGGCAGCCAAGTGGGCTTAGTGAACTGATCATTACCACAGAGAATCATCAAGATTGGGTGAAAAAATGTTTGCCGAGATTTCAGAAAACCAGTACTTTTGGACGCTTGGCACACGTTTCCAATGAAAGTGTATTTAGGCAGTCTCCAGTTAGGGCTGCTTCAAGAGGAAACAAACCATAGAGACAGAACCTAAAACTACTTTATTTTTCAATTTTCAAAGAGCTAGCACAAACCGTGTTTCATTTAGAGTTCCCAACACATCTATCTATATAGGAGAAAACAGAATGAAACCTAAAAATTCAAACTCTTACTGGAAACGAACGCTTCAACCTAGAAGAATGAAAATTGGGCAGCCAAGTAAACTTAGTGAACTGATCATTACCACAGAGAATCATCAAGATTGGGTGAAAAAATGTTTGCCGAGATTTCAGAAAACCAGTACTTTTGGACGCTGGCCACACCTTTCCAATCAAAATGTCTTTAGGCAGTCTCTGCTTAGGGCTGCTTCAAGAGGAAACAACCTTAGAGACAGAACTTAGAACTACTTTATTTTGTCAATTTTCAAAGAGCTAGCACAAACCGTGTTTCATTTAGAGTTCCCAACACATCTATCTATATAGGAGAAAACAGAGTGAAACCTAAAAATTCAATCTCTTACTGGAAACGAACGCTTCAACCTAGAAGACTGAAAATTGGGCAGCCAATGGACTTAGTGAACTGATCATTACCACAGAGAATCATCAAGATTGGGTGAAAAAATGTTTGCCGAGATTTCAGAAAACCAGTACTTTTGGACGCTTGGCACACGTTTCCAATGAAAGTGTATTTCGGCAGTATCTAGTTAGGGCTGCTTCAAGAGGAAACAAACCATAGAGACAGAACCTAAATCTATTTTATTTTGTCAATTTTCAAAGAGCTAGCACAAACCGTGTTTCATTTAGAGTTCCCAACACATCTATCTATATAGGAGAAAACAGAGTGAAACCTAAAAATTCAAACTCTTACTGGAAACGAACGCTTCAACCTAGAAGAGTGAATATTGGGAAGCCATGTGGACTTAGTGAACTGATCACTACCACAGAGAATCATCCAGATTGGGTGAAAAAATGTTTGCCGAGATTTCAGAAAACCAGTAGTTTTGGACGCTTGGCACACGTTTCCAATGAAAGTGTATTTAGGCAGTCTCCAGTTAGGGCTGCTTCAAGAGGAAACAAACCATAGAGACAGAACCTAAAACTACTTTATTTTGTCAATTTTCAAAGAGCTAGCACAAACCGTGTTTCTTTTAGAGTTCCCAACACATCTATCTATATAGGAAAAAACAGAGTGAAACCTAAAAATTCAAACTCTTATTGGAAACGAACGCTTCAACCTAGAAGAGTGAAAATTGGGCAGCCAAGTGGACTTAGTGAGCTGATCACTACCACAATGTCTCATCAAGATTGGGTGAAAAAAGGTTTGCCGAGATTTCAGAAAACCAGTACTTTTGGACGCTTGGCACACGTTTCCAATGAAAGTGTATTTAGGCAGTCTCCAGTTAGGGCTGCTTCAAGAGGAAACAAACCATAGAGACAGAACCTAAAACTACTTTATTTTGTCAATTTTCAAAGAGCTAGCACGAACCATGTTTCATTTAGAGTTCCAAACACATCTATCTATATAGGAGAAAACACAGTGAAACCTAAAAATTCAAACTCTTACTGGAAACGAACGCTTCAACTTAGAAGAGTGAAAATTGGGCAGCCAAGTGGGCTTAGTGAACTGGTCACTACACAGAGAATCATCAATATTGGGTGAAATAATGTTAGCCGAGATTTCAGAAAACCAGTACTTTTGGACGCTTGGCACACCTTTCCAATGAAAGTGTATTTAGGCAGTCTCCAGTTAGGGCTGCTTCAAGAGGAAACAAACCATAGAGACAGAACCTAAAACTACTTTATTTTGTCAATTTTCAAAGAGCTAGCACAAACCGTGTTTCTTTTAGAGTTCCCAACACATCTATCTATATAGGAGAAAACAGAGTGAAACCTAAAAATTCAAACTCTTACTGGAAACGAACGCTTCAACCTAGAAGAGTAAAAATTGGGCAGCCAAGTGGACTTAGTGAACTGATCATTACCACAGAGAATCATCAAGATTGGGTGAAAAAATGTTTGCCGAGATTTCAGAAAACCAGTACTTTTGGACGCTGGCCACACCTTTCCAATGAAAATGTCTTTAGGCAGTCTCTGCTTAGGGCTATTCAAGAGGAAACAACCTTAGAGACAGAACTTAGAACTACTTTATTTTGTCAATTTTCAAAGAGCTAGCACAAACCTTGTTTCATTTAGAGTTCCCAACACATCTATCTATATAGGAGAAAACAGAGTGAAAAATAAAAATTCAAACTCTTACTGGAAACGAACGCTTCAACCTAGAAGAGTGAAAATTGGGCAGCCAAGTGAACTTAGTGAACTGATCATTACCACAGAGAATCATCAAGATTGGGTGAAAAAATGTTTGCCGAGATTTCAGAAAACCAGTACTTTTGGACGCTTGGCACACGTTTCCAATGAAAGTGTATTTCGGCAGTCTCTAGTTAGGGCTGCTTCAAGAGGAAACAAACCATAGAGACAGAACCTAAATCTACTTTATTTTGTCAATTTTCAAAGAGCTAGCACAAACCATGTTTCATTTAGAGTTCCCAACACATCTATCTATATAGGAGAAAACAGAGTGAAACCTAAAAATTCAATCTCTTACTGGAAACGAACGCTTCAACCTAGAAGAGTGAAAATTGGGCAGCCAAGTGGACTTAGTGAACTGATCACTACCACAGAGAATCATCAAGATTGGGTGAAAAAATGTTTGCCGAGATTTCAGAAAACCAGTACTTTTGGACGCTTGGCACACGTTTCCAATGAAAGTGTATTTCGGCAGTCTCCAGTTAGGGCTGCTTCAAGAGGAAACAAACCATAAAGATAGAACTTAAATCTACTTTATTTTGTCAATTTTCAAAGAGCTAGCACAAACCGTGTTTCATTTAGAGTTCCCAACACATCTATCTATATAGGAGAAAACAGAGTGAAACCTAAAAATTCAATCTCTTACTGGAAACGAACGCTTCAACCTAAAAGAGTGAAAATTGGACAGCCAAGTGGGCTTAGTGAACTGATCATTACCACAGAGAATCATCAAGATTGGGTGAAAAAATGTTTGCCGAGATTTCAGAAAACCAGTACTTTTGGACGCTTGGCACACGTTTCCAATGAAAGTGTATTTAGGCAGTCTCCAGTTAGGGCTGCTTCAAGAGGAAACAAACCATAGAGACAGAACCTAAAACTACTTTCTTTTTCAATTTTCAAAGAGCTAGCACAAACCGTGTTTCATTTAGAGTTCCCAACACATCTATCTATATAGGAGAAAACAGAATGAAACCTAAAAATTCAAACTCTTACTGGAAACGAACGCTTCAACCTAGAAGAATGAAAATTGGGCAGCCAAGTAAACTTAGTGAACTGATCATTACCACAGAGAATCATCAAGATTGGGTGAAAAAATGTTTGCCGAGATTTCAGAAAACCAGTACTTTTGGACGCTGGCCACACCTTTCCAATCAAAATGTCTTTAGGCAGTCTCTGCTTAGGGCTGCTTCAAGAGGAAACAACCTTAGAGACAGAACTTAGAACTACTTTATTTTGTCAATTTTCAAAGAGCGAGCACAAACCGTGTTTCATTTAGAGTTCCCAACACATCTATCTATATAGGAGAAAACAGAGTGAAACCTAAAAATTCAATCTCTTACTGGAAACGAACGCTTCAACCTAGAAGACTGAAATTTGGGTAGCCAAGTGGACTTAGTGAACTGATCATTACCACAGAGATTCATCAAGATTGGGTGAAAAAATGTTTGCCGAGATTTCAGAAAACCAGTACTTTTGGACGCTTGGCACACGTTTCCAATGAAAGTGTATTTCGGCAGTCTCTAGTTAGGGCTGCTTCAAGAGGAAACAAACCATAGAGACAGAACCTAAATCTACTTTATTTTGTCAATTTTCAAAGAGCTAGCACAAACCGTGTTTTATTTAGAGTTCCCAACACATCTATCTATATAGGAGAAAACAGAGTGAAACCTAAAAATTCAATCTCTTACTGGAAACGAACGCTTCAAACTAGAAGTGTGAAAATTGGGCAGCCAAGTGGGCTTAGTGAACTGATCATTACCACAGAGAATCATCAAGATTGGGTGAAAAAATGTTTGCCGAGATTTCAGAAAACCAGTACTTTTGGACGCTTGGCACACGTTTCCAATGAAAGTGTATTTAGGCAGTCTCCAGTTAGGGCTGCTTCAAGAGGAAACAAACCATAGAGACAGAACCTAAAACTACTTTCTTTTTCAATTTTCAAAGAGCTAGCACAAACCGTGTTTCATTTAGAGTTCCCAACACATCTATCTATATAGGAGAAAACAGAATGAAACCTAAAAATTCAAACTCTTACTGGAAACGAACGCTTCAACCTAGAAGAATGAAAATTGGGCAGCCAAGTAAACTTAGTGAACTGATCATTACCACAGAGAATCATCAAGATTGGGTGAAAAAATGTTTGCCGAGATTTCAGAAAACCAGTACTTTTGGACGCTGGCCACACCTTTCCAATCAAAATGTCTTTAGGCAGTCTCTGCTTAGGGCTGCTTCAAGAGGAAACAACCTTAGAGACAGAACTTAGAACTACTTTATTTTGTCAATTTTCAAAGAGCGAGCACAAACCGTGTTTCATTTAGAGTTCCCAACACATCTATCTATATAGGAGAAAACAGAGTGAAACCTAAAACTTCAATCTCTTACTGGAAACGAACGCTTCAACCTAGAAGACTGAAATTTGGGTAGCCAAGTGGACTTAGTGAACTGATCATTACCACAGAGATTCATCAAGATTGGGTGAAAAAATGTTTGCCGAGATTTCAGAAAACCAGTACTTTTGGACGCTTGGCACACGTTTCCAATGAAAGTGTATTTCGCCAGTCTCTAGTTAGGGCTGCTTCAAGAGGAAACAAACCATAGAGACAGAACCTAAATCTACTTTATTTTGTCAATTTTCAAAGAGCTAGCACAAACCGTGTTTTATTTAGAGTTCCCAACACATCTATCTATATAGGAGAAAACAGAGTGAAACCTAAAAATTCAATCTCTTACTGGAAACGAACGCTTCAAACTAGAAGTGTGAAAATTGGGCAGCCAAGTGGACTTAGTGAACTGATCATTACCACAGAGAATCATCAAGATTGGGTGAAAAAATGTTGGCCGAGATTTCAGAAAACCAGTACTTTTGGACGCTTGGCACACGTTTCCAATGAAAGTGTATTTCGGCAGTCTCTAGTTAGGGCTGCTTCAAGAGGAAACAAACCATAGAGACAGAACCTAAATCTATTTTATTTTGTCAATTTTCAAAGAGCTAGCACAAACCTTGTTTCATTTAGAGTTCCCAACACATCTATCTATATAGGAGAAAACAGAGTGAAACCTAAAAATTCAAACTCTTACTGGAAACGAACGCTTCAACCTAGAAGAGTGAAAACTGGGAAGCCAAGTTGTCTTAGTGAACTGATCACTACCACAGAGAATCATCCAGATTGGGTGAAAAAATGTTTGCCGAGATTTCAGAAAACCAGTACTTTTGGACGCTTGGCACACGTTTCCAATGAAAGTGTATTTAGGCAGTCTCCAGTTAGGGCTGCTTCAAGAGGAAACAAACCATAGAGACAAAACCTAAAACTACTTTATTTTGTCAATTTTCAAAGAGGTAGCACAAACCGTGTTTCATTTAGAGTTCCCAACACATCTATCTATATAGGAAAAAACAGAGTGAAACCTAAAAATTCAAACTCTTATTGGAAACGAACGCTTCAACCTAGAAGAGTGAAAATTGGGCAGCCAAGTGGACTTAGTGAACTGATCACTACCACAATGTCTCATCAAGATTGGGTGAAAAAAGGTTTGCCGAGATTTCAGAAAACCAGTACTTTTGGACGCTTGGCACACGTTTCCAATGAAAGTGTATTTAGGCAGTCTCCAGTTAGGGCTGCTTCAAGAGGAAACAAACCATAGAGACAGAACCTAAAACTACTTTATTTTGTCAATTTTCAAAGAGCTAGCACAAACCGTGTTTCATTTAGAGTTCCCAACACATCTATCTATATAGGAGAAAACAGATTGAAACCTAAAAATTCAAACTCTTACTGGAAACGAAAGCTTCAACCTAGAAGAGTGAAAATCGGGCAGCCAAGTGGACTTAGTGAACTGATCATTACCACAGAGAATCATCAAGATTGGGTGAAAAAATGTTTGCCGAGATTTCAGAAAACCAGTACTTTTGGACGCTGGCCACACCTTTCCAATGAAAATGTCTTTAGGCAGTCTCTGCTTAGGGCTGCTTCAAGAGGAAACAAACTTAGAGACAGAACTTAGAACTACTTTATTTTGTCAATTTTCAAAGAGCTAGCACAAACCGGTTTCATTTAGGGTTCCCAACACATCTATCTATATAGGAGAAAACAGAGTGAAACCTAAAAATTCAAACTCTTACTGGAAACGAACGCTTCAACCTAGAAGAGTGAAAATTGGGAAGCCAAGTTGACTTAGTGAACTGATCACTACCACAGAGAATCATCCAGATTGGGTTAAAAAAGGTTTGCCGAGATTTCAGAAAACCAGTACTTTTGGACGCTTGGCACACGTTTCCAATGAAAGTGTATTTAGGCAGTCTCCAGTTAGGGCTGCTTCAAGAGGAAACAAACCATAGAGACAGAACCTAAAACTACTTTTTTTATCAATTTTCAAAGAGCTAGCACAAACCGTGTTTCATTTAGAGTTCCCAACACATCAATCTCTATAGGAAAAAACAGAGTGAAACCTAAAAATTCAAACTCTTATTGGAAACGAACGCTTCAACCTATAAGATTGAAAATTGGGCAGCCAAGTGGACTTAGTGAACTGACCACTACCACAATGTCTCATCAAGATTGGGTGAAAAAAGGTTTGCCGAGATTTCAGAAAACCAGTACTTTTGGACGCTTGGCACACGTTTCCAATGAAAGTGTATTTAGGCAGTCTCCAGTTAGGGCTGCTTCAAGAGGAAACAAACCATAGAGACAGAACCTAAAACTACTTTATTTTGTCAATTTTCAAAGCGCTAGCACAAACCGTGTTTCATTTAGAGTTCCCAACACATCTATCTATATAGGAGAAAACAGAGTGAAACCTAAAAATTCAAACTCTTATTGGAAACGAACGCTTCAACCTAGAAGAGTGAAAATTGGGCAGCCAAGTGGACTTAGTGAACTGATCACTACCACAATGTCTCATCAAGATTGGGTGAAAAAAGGTTTGCCGAGATTTCAGAAAACCAGTACTTTTGGACGCTTGGCACACCTTTCCAATGAAAATGTCTTTAGGCAGGCTCTGCTTAGGGCTGCTTCAAGAGGAAACAACCTTTGAGACAGAACTTAGAACTACTTTATTTTGTCAATTTTCAAAGAGCTAGCACAAACCATGTTTCATTTAGAGTTCCCAACACATCTATCTATATAGGAGAAAACAGAGTGAAACCTAAAAATTCAAACTCTTACTGGAAACGAACGCTTCAACCTAGAAGAGTGAAAATTTGGCAGCCAAGTGGACTTAGTGAACGGATCATTACCACAGAGAATCATCAAGATTGGGTGAAAAAATGTTTGCCGATATTTCAGAAAACCAGTACTTTTGGACGCTTGGCACACCTTTCCAATGAAACTGTCTGTATACAGGCTCTGCTTAGGGCTGCTTCAAGAGGAAACAAAACATAGAGACAGAACCTAAATCTACTTTATTTTGTCAATTTTCAAAGAGCTAGCACAAGCCGTGTTTCATTTAGAGTTCCAAACACATCTATCTATATAGGAGAAAACACAGTGAAACCTAAAAATTCAAACTCTTACTGGAAACACACGCTTCAACCTAGAAGAGTGAAAATTGGGCCGCCAAGTGGGCTTAGTGAACTGATCACTACCACAGAGAATCATCAATATTGGGTGAAAAAATGTTTGCCGAGATTTAAGAAAACCAATACTTTTGGACGCTTGGCACACCTTTCCAATGAAAGTGTATTTAGGCAGTCTCCAGTTAGGGCTGCTTCAAGAGGAAACAAACCATAGAGACAGAACCTAAAACTACTTTATTTTGTCAATTTTCAAAGAGCTAGCACAAACCGTGTTTCTTTTAGAGTTCCCAACACATCTATCTATATAGGAGAAAACAGAGTGAAACCTAAAAATTCAAACTCTTACTGGAAACGAAAGCTTCAACCTAGAAGAGTAAAAATTGGGCAGCCAAGTGGACTTAGTGAACTGATCATTACCACAGAGAATCATCAAGATTGGGTGAAAAAATGTTTGCCGAGATTTCAGAAAACCAGTACTTTTGGACGCTGGCCACACCTTTCCAATGAAAATGTCTTTAGGCAGTCTCTGCTTAGGGCTATTCAAGAGGAAACAACCTTAGAGACAGAACTTAGAACTACTTTATTTTGTCAATTTTCAAAGAGCTAGCACAAACCTTGTTTCATTTAGAGTTCCCAACACATCTATCTATATAGGAGAAAACAGAGCGAAAAATAAAAATTCAAACTCTTACTGGAAACGAACGCTTCAACCTAGAAGAGTGAAATTTGGGCAGCCAAGTGAACTTAGTGAACTGATCATTACCACAGAGAATCATCAAGATTGGGTGAAAAAATGTTTGCCGAGATTTCAGAAAACCAGTACTTTTGGACGCTTGGCACACGTTTCCAATGAAAGTGTATTTCGGCAGTCTCTAGTTAGGGCTGCTTCAAGAGGAAACAAACCATAGAGACAGAACCTAAATCTACTTTATTTTGTCAATTTTCAAAGAGCTAGCACAAACCGTGTTTCATTTAGAGTTCCCAACACATCTATCTATATAGGAGAAAACAGAGTGAAACCTAAAAATTCAATCTCTTACTGGAAACGAACGCTTCAACCTAGAAGAGTGAAAATTGGGCAGCCAAGTGGACTTAGTGAACTGATCACTACCACAGAGAATCATCAAGATTGGGTGAAAAAATGTTTGCCGAGATTTCAGAAAACCAGTACTTTTGGACGCTTGGCACACGTTTCCAATGAAAGTGTATTTCGGCAGTCTCCAGTTAGGGCTGCTTCAAGAGGAAACAAACCATAAAGATAGAACTTAAATCTACTTTATTTTGTCAATTTTCAAAGAGCTAGCACAAACCGTGTTTCATTTAGAGTTCCCAACACATCTATCTATATAGGAGAAAACAGAGTGAAACCTAAAAATTCAATCTCTTACTGGAAACGAACGCTTCAACCTAGAAGAGTGAAAATTGGGCAGCCAAGTGGGCTTAGTGAACTGATCATTACCACAGAGAATCATCAAGATTGGGTGAAAAAATGTTTGCCGAGATTTCAGAAAACCAGTACTTTTGGACGCTTGGCACACGTTTCCAATGAAAGTGTATTTAGGCAGTCTCCAGTTAGGGCTGCTTCAAGAGGAAACAAACCATAGAGACAGAACCTAAAACTACTTTATTTTTCAATTTTCAAAGAGCTAGCACAAACCGTGTTTCATTTAGAGTTCCCAACACATCTATCTATATAGGAGAAAACAGAATGAAACCTAAAAATTCAAACTCTTACTGGAAACGAACGCTTCAACCTAGAAGAATGAAAATTGGGCAGCCAAGTAAACTTAGTGAACTGATCATTACCACAGAGAATCATCAAGATTGGGTGAAAAAATGTTTGCCGAGATTTCAGAAAACCAGTACTTTTGGACGCTGGCCACACCTTTCCAATCAAAATGTCTTTAAGCAGTCTCTGCTTAGGGCTGCTTCAAGAGGAAACAACCTTAGAGACAGAACTTAGAACTACTTTATTTTGTCAATTTTCAAAGAGCTAGCACAAACCGTGTTTCATTTAGAGTTCCCAACACATCTATCTATATAGGAGAAAACAGAGTGAAACCTAAAAATTCAATCTCTTACTGGAAACGAACGCTTCAACCTAGAAGACTGAAATTTGGGTAGCCAAGTGGACTTAGTGAACTGATCATTACCACAGAGATTCATCAAGATTGGGTGAAAAAATGTTTGCCGAGATTTCAGAAAACCAGTACTTTTGGACGCTTGGCACACGTTTCCAATGAAAGTGTATTTCGGCAGTCTCTAGTTAGGGCTGCTTCAAGAGGAAACAAACCATAGAGACAGAACCTAAATCTACTTTATTTTGTCAATTTTCAAAGAGCTAGCACAAACCGTGTTTTATTTAGAGTTCCCAACACATCTATCTATATAGGAGAAAACAGAGTGAAACCTAAAAATTCAAACTCTTACTGGAAACGAACGCTTCAACCTAGAAGAGTGAAAACTGGGAAGCCAAGTTGTCTTAGTGAACTGATCACTACCACAGAGAATCATCCAGATTGGGTGAAAAAATGTTTGCCGAGATTTCAGAAAACCAGTACTTTTGGACGCTTGGCACACGTTTCCAATGAAAGTGTATTTAGGCAGTCTCCAGTTAGGGCTGCTTCAAGAGGAAACAAACCATAGAGACAAAACCTAAAACTACTTTATTTTGTCAATTTTCAAAGAGGTAGCACAAACCGTGTTTCATTTAGAGTTCCCAACACATCTATCTATATAGGAAAAAACAGAGTGAAACCTAAAAATTCAAACTCTTATTGGAAACGAACGCTTCAACCTAGAAGAGTGAAAATTGGGCAGCCAAGTGGACTTAGTGAACTGATCACTACCACAATGTCTCATCAAGATTGGGTGAAAAAAGGTTTGCCGAGATTTCAGAAAACCAGTACTTTTGGACGCTTGGCACACGTTTCCAATGAAAGTGTATTTAGGCAGTCTCCAGTTAGGGCTGCTTCAAGAGGAAACAAACCATAGAGACAGAACCAAAAACTAGTTTATTTTGTCAATTTTCAAAGAGCTAGCACAAACCGTGTTTCATTTAGAGTTCCCAACACATCTATCTATATAGGAGAAAACAGATTGAAATCTAAAAATTCAAACACTTACTGGAAACGAAAGCTTCAACCTAGAAGAGTGAAAATCGGGCAGCCAAGTGGACTTAGTGAACTGATCATTACCACAGAGAATCATCAAGATTGGGTGAAAAAATGTTTGCCGAGATTTCAGAAAACCAGTACTTTTGGACGCTGGCCACACCTTTCCAATGAAAATGTCTTTAGGCAGTCTCTGCTTAGGGCTGCTTCAAGAGGAAACAAACTTAGAGACAGAACTTAGAACTACTTTATTTTGTCAATTTTCAAAGAGCTAGCACAAACCGGTTTCATTTAGGGTTCCCAACACATCTATCTATATAGGAGAATACAGAGTGAAACCTAAAAATTCAAACTCTTACTGGAAACGAACGCTTCAACATGGAAGAGTGAAAATTGGGCAGCCAAGTGGACTTAGTGAACTGATCACTACCACAATGTCTCATCAAGATTGGGTGAAAAACGGTTTGCCGAGATTTCAGAAAACCAGTACTTTTGGACGCTTGGCACACGTTTCCAATGAAAGTGTATTTAGACAGTCTCCAGTTAGGGCTGCTTCAAGAGGAAACAAACCATAGAGACAGAACCTAAAACTACTTTATTTTGTCAATTTTCAAAGAGCTAGCACAAACCGTGTTTCATTTAGAGTTCCCAACACATCTATCTATATAGGAGAAAACAGAGTGAAACCTAAAAATTCAAACTCTTATTGGAAACGAACGCTTCAACCTAGAAGAGTGAAAATTGGGCAGCCAAGTGGACTTAGTGAACTGATCACTACCACAATGTCTCATCAAGATTGGGTGAAAAAAGGTTTGCCGAGATTTCAGAAAACCAGTACTTTTGGACGCTTGGCACACCTTTCCAATGAAAATGTCTTTAGGCAGTCTCTGCTTAGGGCTGCTTCAAGAGGAAACAACCTTAGAGACAGAACTTAGAACTACTTTATTTTGTCAATTTTCAAAGAGCTAGCACAAACCGTGTTTCATTTAGAGTTCCCAACACATCTATCTATATAGGAGAAAACAGAGTGAAACCTAAAAATTCAAACTCTTACTGGAAACGAACGCTTCAACCTAGAAGAGTGAAAATTTGGCAGCCATGTGGACTTAGTGAACTGATCATTACCACAGAGAATCATCAAGATTGGGTGAAAAAATGTTTGCCGAGATTTCAGAAAACCAGTACTTTTGGACGCTTGGCACACCTTTCCAATGAAAATGTCTTTAGACATTCTCTGCTTAGGGCTGCTTCAAGAGGAAACAAACCTTAGAGAGAGAACTTAGAACTACTTTATATTGTCAATTGTCAAAGAGCTAGCACAAACCGTGTTTCATTTAGAGTTCCCAACACATCTATCTATATAGGAGAAAACAGAGTGAAACCTAAAAATTCAAACTCTTACTGGAAACGAACGCTTCAACCTAGAAGAGTGAAAATTGGGAAGCCAAGTTGACTTAGTGAACTGATCACTACCACAGAGAATCATCCAGATTGGGTGAAAAAATGTTTGCCGAGATTTCAGAAAACCAGTACTTTTGGACGCTTGGCACACGTTTCCAATGAAAGTGTCTTTAGGCAGTCTCCAGTTAGGGCTGCTTCAAGAGGAAACAAACCATAGAGACAGAACCTAAAACTACTTTTTTTGTCAATTTTCAAAGTGCTAGCACAGACCGTATTTCATTTAGAGTTCCCAACACATCTATCTATATAGGAAAAAACAGAGTGAAACCTAAAAATTCAAACTCTTATTGGAAACGAACGCTTCAACCTAGAAGAGTGAAAATTGGTCAGCCAAGTGGACTTAGTGAACTGATCACTACCACAATGTCTCATCAAGATTGGGTGAAAAAAGGTTTGCCGAGATTTCAGAAAACCAGTACTTTTGGACGCTTGGCACACGTTTCCAATGAAAGTGTATTTAGTCAGTCTAGACTTAGGGCTGCTTCAAGAGGAAACAAACCATAGAGACAGAACCTAAAACTACTTTATTTTGTCAATTTTCAAAGAGCTAGCACAAACCGTGTTTCATTTAGAGTTCCCAACACATCTATCTATATAGGAGAAAACAGAGTGAAACCTAAAAATTCAAACTCTTATTGGAAACGAACTCTTCAACCTAGAAGAGTGAAAATTGGGCAGCCAAGTGGACTTAGTGAACTGATCACTACCACAATGTCTCATCAAGATTGGGTGAAAAAAGGTTTGCCGAGATTTCAGAAAACCAGTACTTTTGGACGCTTGGCACACCTTTCCAATGAAAATGTCTTTATACAGGCTCTGCTTAGGGCTGCTTCAAGAGGAAACAAATCATAGAGACAGAACCTAAATCTACTTTATTTTGTCAATTTTCAAAGAGCTAGCACAAGCCGTGTTTCATTTAGAGTTCCAAACACATCTATCTATATAGGAGAAAACACAGTGAAACCTAAAAATTCAAACTCTTACTGGAAACACACGCTTCAACCTAGAAGAGTGAAAATTTGGCAGCCAAGTGGGCTTAGTGAACTGATCACTACCACAGAGAATCATCAATATTTGGTGAAAACATGTTTGCCGAGATTTCAGAAAACCAGTACTTTTGGACGCTTGGCACACGTTTCCAATGAAAGTGTATTTAGGCAGTCTCCAGTTAGGGCTGCTTCAAGAGGAAACAAACCATAGAGACAGAACCTAAAACTACTTTATTTTGTCAATTTTCAAAGAGCTAGCACAAACCGTGTTTCATTTAGAGTTCCCAACACATCTATCTATATAGGAGAAAACAGAGTGAAACCTAAAAATTCAATCTCTTACTGGAAACGAACGCTTCAACCTAGAAGACTGAAAATTGGGCAGCCAAGTGGACATAGTGAACTGATCATTACCACAGAGAATCATCAAGATTGGGTGAAAAAATGTTTGCCGAGATTTCAGAAAACCAGTACTTTTGGACGCTTGGCACACGTTTCCAATGAAAGTGTATTTCGGCAGTCTCTAGTTAGGGCTGCTTCAAGAGGAAACAAACCATAGAGACAGAACCTAAATCTACTTTATTTTGTCAATTTTCAAAGAGCTAGCACAAACCGTGTTTCATTTAGAGTTCCCAACACATCTATTCATATAGGAGAAAACAGAGTGAAACCTAAAAATTCAATCTCTTACTGGAAACGAACGCTTCAACCTAGAAGACTGAAAATTGGGCAGCCAAGTGGACTTAGTGTACTGATCATTACCACAGAGAATCATCAAGATTGGGTGAAAAAATGTTTGCCGAGATTTCAGAAAACCAGTACTTTTGGACGCTTGGCACACGTTTCCAATGAAAGTGTATTTCGGCAGTATCTAGTTAGGGCTGCTTCAAGAGGAAACAATCCATAGAGACAGAACCTAAATCTATTTTATTTTGTCAATTTTCAAAGAGCTAGCACAAACCGTGTTTCATTTAGAGTTCCCAACACATCTATCTATATAGGAGAAAACAGAGTGAAACCTAAAAATTCAAACTCTTACTGGAAACGAACGCTTCAACCTAGAAGAGTGAATATTGGGAAGCCAAGTGGACTTAGTGAACTGATCACTACCACAGAGAATCATCCAGATTGGGTGAAAAAATGTTTGCCGATATTTCAGAAAACCAGTACTTTGGACGCTTGGCACACGTTTCCAATGAAAGTGTGTTTAGGCAGTCTCCAGTTAGGGCTGCTTCAAGAGGAAACAAACCATAGAGACAGAACCTAAAACTACTTTATTTTGTCAATTTTCAAAGAGGTAGCACAAACCGTGTTTCATTTAGAGTTCCCAACACATCTATCTATATAGGAGAAAACAGAGTGAAACCTAAAAATTCAAACTCTTACTGGAAACGAATGCTTCAACCTAGAATAGTGAAAATTGGGCAGCCAAGTGGACTTAGTGAACTGATCACTACCACAATGTCTCATCAAGATTGGGTGAAAAAAGTTTTGCCGAGATTTCAGAAAACCAGTACTTTTGGACGCTTGGCACACGTTTCCAATGAAAGTGTATTTAGGCAGTGTCCAGTTAGGGCTGCTTCAAGAGGAAACAAACCATAGAGACAGAACCAAAAACTACTTTATTTTGTCAATTTTCAAAGAGCTAGCACAAACCATGTTTCATTTAGAGTTCCAAACACATCTATCTATATAGGAGAAAACACAGTGAAACCTAAAAATTCAAACTCTTACTGGAAAAGAACGCTTCAACTTAGAAGAGTGAAAATTGGGCAGCCAAGTGGGCTTAGTGAACTGGTCACTACCACAGAGAATCATCAATATTGGGTGAAAAAATGTTTGCCGAGATTTCAGAAAACCAGTACTTTTGGACGCTTGGCACACCTTTCCAATGAAAATGTCTTTAGGCATTCTCTGCTTAGGGCTGCTTCAAGAGGAAACAAACCTTAGAGAGAGAACTTAGAACTACTTTATTTTGTCAATTTTCAAAGAGCTAGCACAAACCGTGTTTCATTTAGAGTTCCCAACACATCTATCTATATAGGAGAAAACAGAGTGAAACCTAAAAATTCAATCTCTTACTGGAAACGAACGCTTCAACCTAGAAGACTGAAAATTGGGCAGCCAAGTGGACTTAGTGAACTGATCATTACCACAGAGAATCATCAAGATTGGGTGAAAAAATGTTTGCCGAGATTTCAGAAAACCAGTACTTTTGGACGCTTGGCACACGTTTCCAATGAAAGTGTATTTCGGCAGTCTCTAGTTAGGGCTGCTTCAAGAGGAAACAAACCATAGAGACAGAACCTAAATCTACTTTATTTTTTCAATTTTCAAAGAGCTAGCACAAACCGTGTTTCATTTAGAGTTCCCAACACATCTATCTATATAGGAGAAAACAGAGTGAAACCTAAAAATTCAATCTCTTACTGGAAACGAACGCTTCAACCTAGAAGACTGAAAATTGGGCAGCCAAGTGGACTTAGTGAACTGATCATTACCACAGAGAATCATCAAGATTGGGTGAAAAAATGTTTGCCGATATTTCAGAAAACCAGTACTTTTGGACGCTTGGCACACGTTTCAATGAAAGTGTATTTCGGCTGTATCTAGTTAGGGCTGCTTCAAGAGGAAACAAACCATAGAGACAGAACCTAAATCTATTTTATTTTGTCAATTTTCAAAGAGCTAGCACAAACCGTGTTTCATTTAGAGTTCCCAACACATTTATCTATATAGGAGAAAACACAGTGAAACCTAAAAATTCAAACTCTTACTGGATACGAACGCTTCAACCTAGAAGAGTGAATATTGGGAAGCCAAGTGGACTTAGTGAACTGATCACTACCAGAGAGAATCATCCAGATTGGGTGAAAAAATGTTTGCCGAGATTTCAGAAAACCAGTAGTTTTGGACGCTTGGCACACGTTTCCAATGAAAGTGTATTTAGGCAGTCTCCAGTTAGGGCTGCTTCAAGAGGAAACAAACCATAGAGACAGAACCTAAAACTACTTTATTTTGTCAATTTTCAAAGAGCTAGCACAAACCGTGTTTCATTTAGTGTTCCCAACACATCTATTTATATAGGAGAAAACAGAGTGAAACCTAAAAATTCAAACTCTTATTGGAAACGAACGCTTCAACCTAGAAGAGTGAAAATTGGGCTGCCAAGTGGACTTAGTGAACTGATCACTACCACAATGTCTCATCAAGATTGGGTGAAAAAAGGTTTGCCGAGATTTCAGAAAACCAGTACTTTTGGACGCTTGGCACACCTTTCCAATGAAAATGTCTTTAGGCAGGCTCTGCTTAGGGCTGCTTTAAGAGGAAACAACCTTTGAGACAGAACTTAGAACTACTTTATTTTGTCAATTTTCAAAGAGCTAGCACAAACCGTGTTCATTTAGAGTTCCCAACACATCTATCTATATAGGAGAAAACAGAGTGAAACCTAAAAATTCAAACTCTTACTGGAAACGAACGCTTCAACTTAGAAGAGTGAAAATTGGGCAGCCAAGTGGGCTTAGTGAACTGGTCACTACCACAGAGAATCATCCAGATTGGGTGAAAAAATGTTTGCCGAGATTTCAGAAAACCAGTACTTTTGGACGCTTGGCACACCTTTCCAATGAAAATGTCTTTAGGCATTCTCTGCTTAGGGCTGCTTCAAGAGGAAACAAACCTTAGAGACAGAACTTAGAACTACTTTATTTTGTCAATTTTCAAAGAGCTAGCACAAACCGTGTTTCATTTAGAGTTCCCAACACATCTATCTATATAGGAGAAAACAGAGTGAAACCTAAAAATTCAATCTCTTACTGGAAATGAACGCTTCAACCTAGAAGACTGAAAATTGGGCAGCCAAGTGGACTTAGTGAACTGATCATTATCACAGAGAATCATCAAGATTGGGTGAAAAAAGGTTTGCCGAGATTTCAGAAAACCAGTACTTTTGGACGCTTGGCACACGTTTCCAATGAAAGTGTATTTAGGCAGTCTCCTGTTAGGGCTGCTTCAAGAGGAAACAAACCATAGAGACAGAACCTAAAACTACTTTTTTTGTCAATTTTCAAAGAGCTAGCACAGACCGTGTTTCATTTAGAGTTCCCAACACATCTATCTATATAGGAAAAAACAGAGTGAAGCCATAAAATTCAAACTCTTATTGGAAACGAACGCTTCAACCTAGAAGAGTGAAAATTGGTCAGCCAAGTGGACTTAGTGAACTGATCACTACCACAATGTCTCATCAAGATTGGGTGAAAAAAGGTTTGCCGAGATTTCAGAAAACCAGTACTTTTGGACGCTTGGCACACCTTTCCAATGAAACTGTCTTTATACAGGCTCTGCTTAGGGCTGCTTCAAGAGGAAACAAACCATAGAGACAGAACCTAAAACTACTTTGTTTTGTCAATTTTCAAAGAGCTAGCACAAACCGTGTTTCATTTAGAGTTCCAAACACATCTATCTATATAGGAGAAAACAGAGTGAAACCTAAAAATTCAAACTCTTACTGGAAACGAACGCTTCAACTTAGAAGAGTGAAAATTGGGCAGCCAAGTGGACTTAGTGAACTGATCACTACCACAATGTCTCATCAGTTTGGGTGAAAAAAAGTTTGCCGAGATTTCAGAAAACCAGTACTTTTGGACGCTTGGCACACGTTTCAAATGAAAGTGTATTTAGGCAGTCTCCAGTTAGGGCTGCTTCAAGAGGAAACAAACCATAGAGACAGAACCTAAAACTACTTTATTTTGTCAATTTTCAAAGAGCTAGCACAAACCGTGTTTCATTTAGAGTTCCCAACACATCTATCTATATAGGAGAAAACACAGTGAAACCTAAAAATTCAAACTCTTACTGGAAACGAACGCTTCAACTTAGAAGAGTGAAAATTGGGCAGCCAAGTGGGCTTAGTGAACTGATCACTACCACAGAGAATCATCCAGATTGGGTGAAAAAAGGTTTGCCGAGATTTCAGAAAACCAGTACTTTTGGACGCTTGGCACACCTTTCCAATGAAAATGTCTTTAGGCAGGCTCTGCATGGGCTGCTTCAAGAGGAAACAACCTTAGAGACAGAACTTAGAACTACTTTATTTTGTCAATTTTCAAAGAGCTAGCACAAACCGTGTTTCATTTAGAGTTCCCAACACATCTATCTATATAGGAGAAAACAGAGTGAAACCTAAAAATTCAAACTCTTACTGGAAACGAACGCTTCAACCTAGAAGAGTGAAAATTGGGCAGCCAAGTGGGCTTAGTGAACTGATCACCACCACAGAGAATCATCCAGATTGGGTGAAAAAATGTTTGCCGAGATTTCAGAAAACCAATACTTTTGGACGCTTGGCACACGTTTCCAATGAAAGTGTATTTAGGCAGTCTCCAGTTAGGGCTGCTTGAAGAGGAAAGAAACCATAGAGATAGAACCTAAAACTACTTTATTTTGTCAATTTTCAAAGAGCTCGCACAAACCGTGTTTCATTTAGAGTTCCAAACACATCTATCTATATAGGAGAAAACACAGTGAAACCTAAAAATTCAAACTCTTACTGGAATGAACGCTTCAACTTAGAAGAGTGAAAATTGGGCAGCCAAGTGGGCTTAGTGAACTGGTCACTACCACAGAGAATCATCAATATTGGGTGAAAAAATGATTGCCGAGATTTCAGAAAACCAGTACTTTTGGACGCTTGGCACACCTTTCCAATGAAAATGTCTTTAGGCAGGCTCTGCTTAGGGCTGCTTCAAGAGGAAACAAACCTTAGAGACAGAACTTAGAACTACTTTATTTTGTCAATTTTCAAAGAGCTAGCACAAACCGTGTTTCATTTAGAGTTCCAAACACATCTATCTATATAGGAGAAAACACAGTGAAACCTAAAAATTCAAACTCTTACTGGAAACGAACGCTTCAACCTAGAAGAGTGAAAATTGGGAAGCCAAGTTGACTTCGTGAACTGATCACTACCACAATGTCTCATCTAGTTTGGGTGAAAAAGGGTTTGCCGAGATTTCAGAAAACCAGTACTTTTGGACGCTTGGCACACGTTTCCAATGAAAGTGTATTTAGGCAGTCTCCAGTTAGGGCTGCTTCAAGAGGAAACAAACCATAGAGACAGAACCTAAAACTACTTTATTTTGTCAATTTTCAAAGAGCTAGCACAAACCGTGTTTCATTTAGAGTTCCCAACACATCTATCTATATAGGAAAAAACAGAGTGAAACCTAAAAATTCAAACTCTTATTGGAAACGAACGCTTCAACCTAGAAGAGTGAAAATTGGGCAGCCAAGTGGACTTAGTGAACTGATCACTACCACAATGTCTCATCAAGATTGGGTGAAAAAAGGTTTGCCGAGATTTCAGAAAACCAGTACTTTTGGACGCTTGGCACACCTTTCCAATGAAAATGTCTTTAGGCAGGCTGTGCTTAGGGCTGCTTCAAGAGGAAACAACCTTTGAGACAGAACTTAGAACTACTTTATTTTGTCAATTTTCAAAGAGCTAGCACAAACCGTGTTTCATTTAGAGTTCCCAACACATCTATCTATATAGGAGAAAACAGAGTGAAACCTAAAAATTCAAACTCTTACTGGAAACGAACGCTTCAACCTAGAAGAGTGAAAATTGGGCAGCCAAGTGGGCTTAGTGAACTGATCACTACCACAGAGAATCATCCAGATTGGGTGAAAAAATGTTTGCCGATTTTTCAGAAAACCAGTACTTTTGGACGCTTGGCACACGTTTCCAATGAAAGTGTATTTAGGCAGTCTCCAGTTAGGGCTGCTTGAAGAGGAAACAAACCATAGAGACAGAACCTAAAACTACTTTATTTTGTCAATTTTCAAAGAGCTAGCACAAACCGTGTTTCATTTAGAGTTCCAAACACATCTATCTATATAGGAGAAAACACAGTGAAACCTAAAAATTCAAACTCTTACTGGAAACGAACGCTTCAACTTAGAAGAGTGAAAATTGGGCAGCCAAGTGGGCTTAGTGAACTGGTCACTACCACAGAGAATCATCAATATTGGGTGAAAAAATGTTTGCCAAGATTTCAGAAAACCAGTACTTTTGGACGCTTGGCACACCTTTCCAATGAAAATGTCTTTAAGCAGTCTCTGCTTAGGGCTGCTTCAAGAGGAAACAAACCTTAGAGACAGAACTTAGAACTACTTTATTTTGTCAATTTTGAAAGAGCTAGCACAAACCGTGTTTCATTTAGAGTTCCCAACACATCTATCTATATAGGAGAAAACAGAGTGAAAACTAAAAATTCAAACTCTTACTGGAAACGAACGCTTCAACCTAGAAGAGTGAAAATTGGGAAGCCAAGTTGACTTAGTGAACTGATCACTACCACAGAGCATCATTCAGATTGGGTGAAAAAATGTTTGCCGAGATTTCAGAAAACCAGTACTTTTGGACGCTTGGCACACGTTTCCAATGAAAGTGTATTTAGGCAGTCTCCAGTTAGGGCTGCTTCAAAGGAAACAAACCATAGAGACAGAACCTAAAACTACTTTTTTGTCAATTTTCAAAGAGCTAGCACAAACCGTGTTTCATTTAGAGTTCCCAAAACATCTATCTATATAGGAAAAAAGAGTGAAACCTAAAAATTCAAACTCTTATTGGAAACGAACGCTTCAACCTAGAAGAGTGAATATTGGGCAGCCAAGTAGGCTTAGTGAACTGATCATTACCACAGAGAATCATGAAGATTGGGTGAAAAAATGTTTGACGAGATTTCAGAAAACCAGTGCTTTTGGACGCTTGGCACACCTTTCCAATGAAAGTGTACTTAGGCAGTCTCTAGTTAGGGCTGCTTCAAGAAAAAACAAAACATGGAGACAGAACCTAAACCACTCTATTTTGTCAATTTTCAAAGAGCTAGCACAAACCGTGTTTCATTTAGAGTTCCCAACACATCTATCTATATAGGAGAAAACAGAGTGAAATCTAAAAATTCAAACTCTTACTGGAATCGAACGCTTCAACCTAGAAGAGTGAAAATTGGGCAGCCAAGTGGACTTAGTGAACTGATCACTACCACAATGTCTCATCAAGATTGGGTGAAAAAAGGTTTGCCGAGATTTCAGAAAACCAGTACTTTTGGACGCTTGGCACACCTTTCCATTGAAAATGTCTTTAGGCAGGCTCTGCTTAGGGCTGCTTCAAGAGGAAACAAACCTTAGAGACAGAAATTAGAACTACTTTATTTTGTCAGTTTTCAAAGAGCTAGCACAAACCGTGTTTCATTTAGAGTTCCAAACACATCTATCTATATAGGAGAAAACACAGTGAAACCTAAAAATTCAAACTCTTACTGGAAACGAACGCTTCAACTTAGAAGAGTGAAAATTGGGCAGCCAAGTGGGCTTAGTGAACTGGTCACTACCACAGAGAATCATCAATATTGGGTGAAAAAATGATTGCCGAGATTTCAGAAAACCAGTACTTTTGGACGCTTGGCACACCTTTCCAATGAAAATGTCTTTAGGCAGGCTCTGCTTAGGGCTGCTTCAAGAGGAAACAAACCTTAGAGACAGAACCTAAATCTACTTTATTTTGTCAATTTTCAAAGAGCTAGCACAAGCCGTGTTTCATTTAGAGTTCCAAACACATCTATCTATATAGGAGAAAACACAGTGAAACCTAAAAATTCAAACTCTTACTGGAAACACACGCTTCAACCTAGAATAGTGAAAATTTGGCAGCCAAGTGGGCTTAGTGAACTGATCACTACCACAGAGAATCATCCAGATTGGGTGAAAAAATGTTTGCCGAGATTTCAGAAAACCAGTACTTTTGGACGCTTGGCACACGTTTTAAATGAAAGTGTATTTCGGCAGTCTCTAGTTAGGGCTGCTTCAAGAGGAAACAAACCATAGAGACAGAACCTTAATCTACTTTATTTTGTCAATTTTCAAAGAGCTAGCACAAACCGTGTTTCATTTAGAGTTCCAAACACATCTATCTATATAGGAGAAAACAGAGTGAAACCTAAAAATTCAAACTCTTACTGGAAACGAACGCTTCAACCTAGAAGAGTGAAAATTGGGCAGCCAAGTGGACTTAGTGAATTGATCACTACCACAATGTCTCATCAAGATTGGGTGAAAAAAGGTTTGCCGAGATTTCAGAAAACCAGTACTTTTGGACGCTGGCCACACCTTTCCAATGAAAATGTCTTTAGGCAGTCTCTGCTTAGGGCTGCTTCAAGAGGAAACAACCTTAGAGACAGAACTTAGAACTACTTTATTTTGTCAATTTTCAAAGAGCTAGCACAAACCGTGTTTCATTTAGAGTTCCCAACACATCTATCTATATAGGAGAAAACAGAGTGAAACCTAAAAACTCAAACTCTTACTGGAAACGAACGCTTCAACCTAGAAGAGTGAAAATTGGGCAGCCAAGTGGACTTACTGAACTGATCACTACCACAATGTCTCATCAAGATTGGGTGAAAAAAGTTTTGCCAAGATTTCAGAAAACCAGTACTTTTGGACGCTTGGCACACGTTTCCAATGAAAGTGTATTTAGGCAGTCTCCAGTTAGGGCTGCTTCAAGAGGAAACAAACCATAGAGACAGAACCTAAAACTACTTTTTTTGTCAATGTTCAAAGAGCTAGCACAAACCGTGTTTCATTTAGAGTTCCCAACACATCTATCTATATAGGAAAAAAAAGAGTGAAACCTAAAAATTCAAACTCTTATTGGAAATGAACGCTTCAACCTAGAAGAGTGAAAATTGGGCAGCCAAGTGGACTTAGTGAACTGATCATTACCACAATGTCTCATCATGATTGGGTGAAAAAAGGTTTCCCGAGATTTCAGAAAACCAGTACTTTTGGACGCTTGGCACACGTTTCCAATGAAAGTGTATTTAGGCAGTCTCCAGTTAGGGCTGCTTCAAGAGGAAACAAACCATAGAGACAGAACCTAAAACTATTTTATTTTGTCAATTTTCAAAGAGCTAGCACAAACCGTGTTTCATTTAGAGTTCCCAACACATCTATCTATATAGGAGAAAACAGAGTGAAACCTAAAAATTCAAACTCTTATTGGAAACGAACGCTTCAACCTAGAAGAGTGAAAATTGGGCAGCCAAGTGGACTTACTGAACTGATCACTACCACAATGTCTCATCAAGTTTAAGTGAGAAAAGTTTGCCGAGATTTCAGAAAACCAGTACTTTTGGACGCTTGGCACACGTTTCCAAAGAAAGTGTATTTAGGCAGTCTCCAGTTAGGGCTGCTTGAAGAGGAAACAAACCATAGAGACAGAACCTAAAACTACTTTATTTTGTCAATTTTCAAAGAGCTAGCACAAACCGTGTTTCATTTAGAGTTCCCAACACATCTATCTATATAGGAGAAAACACAGTGAAACCTAAAAATTCAAACTCTTACTGGAATCGAACGCTTCAACCTAGAAGAGTGAAAATTGGGCAGCCAAGTGGACTTAGTGAACTGATCACTACCACAATGTCTCATTAAGATTGGGTGAAAAAAGTTTTGCCGAGATTTCAGAAAACCAGTACTTTTGGACGCTTGGCACACCTTTCCAATGAAAATGTCTTTAGGCAGGCTCTGCTTAGGGCTGCTTCAAAAGGAAACAAACCTTAGAGACAGAACCTAAATCTACTTTATTTTGTCAATTTTCAAAGAGCTAGCACAAGCCGTGTTTCATTTAGAGTTCCAAACACATCTATCTATATAGAAGAAAACACAGTGAAACCTTAAAATTCAAACTCTTACTGGAAACGAACGCTTCAACCTACAAGAGTGAAAATTGGGAAGCCAAGTTGACTTAGTGAACTGATCAGTACCACAGAGAATCATCCAGATTGGGTGAAAAAATGTTTGCCGAGATTTCAGAAAACCAGTACTTTTGGACGTTTGGCACACGTTTCCAATGAAAGTGTATTTAGGCAGTCTCCAGTTAGGGCTGCTTCAAGAGGAAACAAACCATAGAGACAGAACCTAAAACTACTTTATTTTGTCAATTTTCAAAGAGCTAGCACAAACCGTGTTTCATTTAGAGTTCCCAACACATCTATCTATATAGGAGAAAACAGAGTGAAACCTAAAAATTCAAACTCTTACTGGAAACACACGCTTCAACCTAGAAGAGTGAAAATTGGGCAGCCAAGTGGGCTTCGTGAACTGATCACGACCACAATGTCTCATCAAGATTGGGTGAAAAAACGTTTGCCGAGATTTCAGAAAACCAGTACTTTTGGACACTTGGCACACCTTTCCAAAGAAAATGTCTTTAGGCAGGCTCTGCTTAGGGATGCTTCAAGAGGAAACAACCTTTGAGACAGAACTTAGAACTACTTTATTTTGTCAATTTTCAAAGAGCTAGCACAAACCGTGTTTCATTTAGAGTTCCCAACACATCTATCTATATAGGAGAAAACAGAGTGAAACCTAAAAATTCAAACTCTTACTGGAAACGAACGCTTCAACCTAGAAGAGTGAAAATTGGGCAGCCAAGTGGACTTAGGGAACTGATCATTACCACAGAGAATCATCAAGATTGGGTGAAAAAATGTTTGCCGAGATTTCAGAAAACCAGTACTTTTGGACGCTGGCCACACCGTTCCAATGAAAATGTCTTTAGGCAGTCTCTGCTTAGGGCTGCTTCAAGAGGAAACAACCTTAGAGACAGAACTTAGAACTACTTTATTTTTTCAATTTTCAAAGAGCTAGCACAAACCGTGTTTCATTTAGAGTTCCAAACACATCTATCTATATAGGAGAAAACACAGTGAAACCTAAAAATTCAAACTCTTACTGGAAACGAACACTTCAACCTAGAAGAGTGAAAATTGGGCAGCCAAGTGGACTTAGTGAACTGATCACTACCACAATGTCTCATCAAGATTGGGTGAAAAAGGTTTGCCGAGATTTCAGAAAACCAGTACTTTTGGACGCTTGGCACACGTTTCCAATGAAAGTGTATTTAGGCAGTCTCCAGTTAGGGCTGCTTCAAGAGGAAACAAACCATGGAGACTGAACCTAAAACTACTTTATTTTGTCCATTTTCAAAGAGCTGGCACAAACCGTGTTTCATTTAGAGTTCCAAACACATCTATCTATATAGGAGAAAACACAGTGAAACCTAAAAATTCAAACTCTTACTGGAAACGAACGCTTCAACTTAGAAGAGTGAAAATTGGGAAGCCAAGTGGACTTAGTGAACTGATCACTACCACAATGTCTCATCAAGACTGGGTGAAAAAAGGTTTGCCGAGATTTCAGAAAACCAGTACTTTTGTTCGCTTGGCACACCTTTCCAATGAAAAAGTCTTTAGGCAGGCTCTGCTTAGGGCTGCTTCATGAGGAAACAACCTTTGAGACAGAACTTAGAACTACTTTATTTTGTCAATTTTCAAAGAGCTAGCACAAACCGTGTTTCATTTAGAGTTCCCAACACATCTATCTATATAGGAGAAAACAGAGTGAAACCTAAAAATTCAAAATCTTATTGGAAACGAACGCTTCAACCTAGAAGAGTGAACATTGGGCAGCCAAGTGGACTTAGTGAACTGATCACTACCACAATGTCTCATCAAGATTGGGTGAAAAAAGCTTTGCCGAGATTTCAGAAAACCAGTACTTTTGGACGCTTGGCACACCTTTCCAATGAAAATGTCTTTAGGCAGGCTCTGCTTAGGGCTGCTTCAAGAGGAAAAAACCTTTGAGACAGAACTTAGAACTACTTTATTTTGTCAATTTTCAAAGAGCTAGCACAAACCGTGTTTCATTTAGAGTTCCCAACACATCTATCTATATAGGAGAAAACAGAGTGAAACCTAAAAATTCAAACTCTTACTGGAAACGAACGCTTCAACCTAGAAGAGTGAAAATTGGGCAGCCAAGTGGGCTTAGTGAACTGATCACTACCACAGAGAATCATCCAGATTGGGTTAAAAAATGTTTGCCGAGATTTCAGAAAACCAGTACTTTTGGACGCTTGGCACACGTTTCCAATAAAAGTGTATTTAGGCAGTCTCCAGTTAGGGCTGCTTGAAGAGGAAACAAACCATAGAGATAGAACCTAAAACTATTTTATTTTGTCAATTTTCAAAGAGCTAGCACAAACCGTGTTTCATTTAGAGTTCCAAACACATCTATGTATATAGGAGAAAACACAGTGAAACCTAAAAATTCAAACTCTTACTGGAAACGAACGCTTCAACTTAGAAGAGTGAAAATTGGGCAGCCAAGTGGGCTTTGTGAACTGGTCACTACCACAGAGAATCATCAATATTGGGTGAAAAAATGATTGCCGAGATTTCAGAAAACCAGTAGTTTTGGACGCTTGACACACCTTTCCAATGAAAATGTCTTTAGGCAGGCTCTGCTTAGGGCTGCTTCAAGAGGAAACAAACCTTAGAGACAGAACTTAGAACTACTTTATTTTGTCAATTTTCAAAGAGCTAGCACAAACCGTGTTTCATTTAGAGTTCCAAACACATCTATCTATATAGGAGAAAACAGAGTGAAACCTAAAAATTCAAACTCTTACTGAAAATGAACGCTTCAACCTAGAAGAGTGAAAATTGGGCAGCCAAGTGGGCTTAGTGAACTGATCACTACCACAGAGAATCATCCAGATTGGGTGAAAAAATGTTTGCCGAGATTTCAGAAAACCAGTACTTTTGGACGCTTGGCACACGTTTCCAATGAAAGTGTATTTAGGCAGTCTCCAGTTAGGGCTGCTTCAAGAGGAAACAAACCATAGAGACAGAACCTAAAACTACTTTATTTTGTCAATTTTCAAAGAGCTAGCACAAACCGTGTTTCATTTAGAGTTCCCAACACATCTATCTATATAGGAGAAAACAGAGTGAAACCTAAAAATTGAAACTCTTACTGGAAACGAACGCTTCAACCTAGAAGAGTGAAAATTGGGCAGCCAAGTGGGCTTAGTGAACTGATCACTACCACAGAGAATCATCCAGATTGGGTGAATAAATGTTTGCCGAGATTTCAGAAAACCAGTACTTTTGGACGCTTGGCACACGTTTCCAATAAAAGTGTATTTAGGCAGTCTCCAGTTAGGGCTGCTTCAAGAGGAAACAAACCATAGAGACAGAACCTAAAACTACTTTATTTTGTCAATTTTCAAAGAGCTAGCACAAACCGTGTTTCATTTAGAGTTCCCAACACATCTATCTATATAGGAGAAAACAGAGTGAAACCTAAAAATTCAAACTCTTACTGGAAATGAACGCTTCAACCTGGAAGAGTGAAAATTGGGCAGCCAAGTGGACTTAGTGAACTGATCATTACCACAGAGAATCATCCAGATTGGTGAAAAAATGTTTGCCGAGATTTCAGAAAACCAGTACTTTTGGACGCTGGCCACACCTTTCCAATGAAAATGTCTTTAGGCAGTCTCTGCTTAGGGCTGCTTCAAGAGGAAACAACCTTAGAGACAGAACTTAGAACTACTTTATTTTGTCAATTTTCAAAGAGCTAGCACAAACCGTGTTTCATTTAGAGTTCCAAACACATCTATCTATATGAGAAAACACAGTGAAACCTAAAAATTCAAACTCTTACTGGAAACGAACGCTTCAACCTAGAAGAGTGAAAATTGGGCAGCCAAGTGGACTTAGTGAACTGATCACTACCACAATGTCTCATCAAGATTGGGTGAAAAAGGTTTGCCGAGATTTCAGAAAACCAGTACTTTTGGACGCTTGGCACACGTTTCCAATGAAAGTTTATTTAGGCAGTCTCCAGTTAGGGCTGCTTCAAGAGGAAACAAACCATAGAGACAGAACCTAAAACTACTTTTTTTGTCAATTTTCAAAGAGCTAGCACAAACCGTGTTTCATTTAGAGTTCCCAACACATCTATCTATATAGGAGAAAACACAGTGAAACCTAAAAATTCAAACTCTTACTGGAATCGAACGCTTCAACCTAGAAGAGTGAAAATTGGGCAGCCAAGTGGACTTAGTGAACTGATCACTACCACAATGTCTCATCAAGATTGGGTGAAAAAAGGTTTGCCGAGATTTCAGAAAACCAGTACTTTTGGACGCTTGGCACACCTTTCCAATGAAAATGTCTTTAGGCAGGCTCTGCTTAGGGCTGCTTCAAGTGGAAACAAACCTTAGAGACAGAAATTAGAACTACTTTATTTTGTCAATTTTCAAAGAGCTAGCACAAACCGTGTTTCATTTAGAGTTCCCAACACATCTATCTATATAGGAGAAAACACAGTGAAACCTAAAAATTCAAACTCTTACTGGAAACGAACGCTTCAACTTAGAAGAGTGAAAATTGGGCAGCCAAGTGGGCTTAGTGAACAGGTCACTACCACAGAGAATCATCAATATTGGGTGAAAAAATGTTTGCCGAGATTTCAGAAAACCAGTACTTTTGGACGTTGGCACACCTTTCCAATGAAAATGTCTTTAGGCAGTCTCTGCTTAGGGCTGCTTCAAGAGGAAACAAACCTTAGAGACAGAACTTAGAACTACTTTATTTTGCCAATTTTCAAAGAGCTAGCACAAACCGTGTTTCATTTAGAGTTCCCAACACATCTATCTATATAGGAGAAAACAGAGTGAAACATAAAAATTCAAACTCTTACTGGAAACGAACGCTTCAACCTAGAAGAGTGAAAATTGGGAAGCCAAGCTGACTTAGTGAACTGATCACTACCACAGAGAATCATCCAGATTGGGTGAAAAAATGTTTGCAGAGATTTCAGAAAACCAGTACTTTTGGACGCTTGGCACACGATTCCAATGAAAGTGTATTTAGGCAGTCTCCAGTTAGGGCTGCTTCAAGAGGAAACAAACCATAGAGACAGAACCTAAAACTACTTTTTTTGTCAATTTTCAAAGAGCTAGCACAAACCGTGTTTCATTTAGAGTTCACAACACATCTATCTATATAGGAAAAAACAGAGTGAAACCTAAAAATTCAAACTCTTATTGGAAACGAACGCTTCAACCTAGAAGAGTGAAAATTGGGCAGCCAAGTGGACTTATTGAACTGATCACTACCACAATGTCTCATCAAGTTTGGGTGAAAAAAGGTTTGCCGAGATTTCAGAAAACCATACTTTTGGACGCTTGGCACACGTTTCCAATGAAAGTGTATTTAGGCAGTCTCCAGTTAGGGCTGCTTCAAGAGGAAACAAACCATAGATACAGAACCTAAAACTACTTTATTTTGTCAATTTTCAAAGAGCTAGCACAAACCGTGTTTCATTTAGAATTCCCAA
Source organism: Callospermophilus lateralis (assembly GCF_048772815.1). NCBI lineage: Eukaryota > Metazoa > Chordata > Mammalia > Rodentia > Sciuridae > Callospermophilus > Callospermophilus lateralis. The sequence goes on from NW_027516902.1 coordinate 39,053, forward strand.
CACATCTATCTATATAGGAGAAAACAGAGTGAAACCTAAAAATTCAAACTCTTATTGGAAACGAACCCTTCAACGTAGAAGAGTGAAAATTGGGCAGCCAAGTGGACTTAGTGAACTGATCACTACCACAATGTCTCATCAAGACTGGGTGAAAAAAGGTTTGCCGAGATTTCAGAAAACCAGTACTTTTGGACGCTTGGCACACCTTTCCAATGAAAAAGTCTTTAGGCAGGCTCTGCTTAGGGCTGCTTCATGAGGAAACAACCTTTGAGACAGAACTTAGAACTACTTTATTTTGTCAATTTTCAAAGAGCTAGCACAAACCGTGTTTCATTTAGAGTTCCCAACACATCTATCTATATAGGAGAAAACAGAGTGAAACCTAAAAATTCAAAATCTTATTGGAAACGAACGCTTCAACCTAGAAGAGTGAAAATTGGGCAGCCAAGTGGACTTAGTGAACTGATCACTACCACAATGTCTCATCAAGATTGGGTGAAAAAAGCTTTGCCGAGATTTCAGAAAACCAGTACTTTTGGACGCTTGGCACACCTTTCCAATGAAAATGTCTTTAGGCAGGCTCTGCTTAGGGCTGCTTCAAGAGGAAAAAACCTTTGAGACAGAACATAGAACTACTTTATTTTGTCAATTTTCAAAGAGCTAGCACAAACCGTGTTTCATTTAGAGTTCCCAACACATCTATCTATATAGGAGAAAACAGAGTGAAACCTAAAAATTCAAACTCTTACTGGAAACACACGCTTCTACCTAGAAGAGTGAAAATTGGGCCGCCAAGTGGGCTTAGTGAACTGATCACTACCACAGAGAATCATCCAGATTGGGTGAAAAAATGTTTGCCGAGATTTCAGAAAACCAGTACTTTTGGACGCTTGGCACACGTTTCCAATGAAAGTGTATTTAGGCAGTCACCAGTTAGGGCTGCTTCAAGAGGAAACAAACCATAGAGACAGAACCTAAAACTACTTTATTTTGTCAATTTTCAAAGAGCTAGCACAAACCGTGTTTCATTTAGAGTTCCCAACACATCTATCTATATAGGAGAAAACAGAGTGAAACCTAAAAATTCAAACTCTTACTGGAAACGAACGCTTCAACCTAGAAGAGTGAAAATTGGGCAGGCAAGTGGGCTTAGTGAACTGATCACTACCACAGAGAATCATCCAGATTGGGTGAAAAAATGTTTGCCGAGATTTCAGAAAACCAGTACTTTTGGACGCTTGGCACACGTTTCCAATAAAAGTGTATTTAGGCAGTCTCCAGTTAGGGCTGCTTCAAGAGGAAACAAACCATAGAGACAGAACCTAAAACTACTTTATTTTGTCAATTTTCAAAGAGCTAGCACAAACCGTGTTTCATTTAGAGTTCCCAACACATCTATCTATATAGGATAAAACAGAGTAAAACCTAAAAATTCAAACTCTTACTGGAAACGAACGCTTCAACCTAGAAGAGTGAAAATTGGGCAGCCAAGTGGACTTAGTGAACTGATCATTACCACAGAGAATCATCAAGATTGGGTGAAAAAATGTTTGCCGAGATTTCAGAAAACCAGTACTTTTGGACGCTGGCCACACCTTTCCAATGAAAATGTCTTTAGGCAGTCTCTGCTTAGGGCTGCTTCAAGAGGAAACAACCTTAGAGACAGAACTTAGAACTACTTTATTTTGTCAATTTTCAAAGAGCTAGCACAAACCGTGTTTCATTTAGAGTTCCAAACACATCTATCTATATAGGAGAAAACAGAGTGAAACCTAAAAATTCAAACTATTACTGGAAACGAACGCTTCAACCTAGAAGAGTGAAAATTGGGCAGCCAAGTGGACTTAGTGAACTGATCACTACCACAATTTCTCATCAAGATTGGGTGAAAAAATGTTTGCCGAGATTTCAGAAAACCAGTACTTTTGGACGCTTGGAACACGTTTCCAATGAAAGTGTATTTAGGCATTCTCCAGTTAGGGCTGCTTCAAGAGGAAACAAACCATAGAGACAGAACCTAAAACTACTTTATTTTGTCAATTTTCAAAGAGCTAGCACAAACCGTGTTTCATTTAGAGTTCCCAACACATCTATCTATATAGGAGAAAACAGAGTGAAACCTAAAAATTCAAACTCTTACTGGAAACGAACGCTTCAACCTAGAAGAGTGAAAATTGGGCAGCCAAGTGGGCTTAGTGAACTGATCATTACCACAGAGAATCATCAAGATTGGGTGAAAAAATGTTTGCCGACATTTCAGAAATCCAGTGCTTTTGGACGCTTGGCACACCTTTCCAATGAAAGTGTACTTAGGCAGTCTCTAGTTTGGGCTGCTTCAAGAAAAAACAAACCATGGAGACAGAACCTAAAACCACTCTATTTTGTCAATTTTCAAAGAGCTAGCACAAACCGTGTTTCATTTAGAGTTCCAAACACATCTATCTATATAGGAAAAAACAGAGTGAAACCTAAAAATTCAAACTCTTATTGGAAATGAACGCTTCAACCTAGAAGCGTGAAAATTGGGCAGCCAAGTGGACTTAGTGAACTGATCACTACCACAATGTCTCATCAAGTTTGGGTGAAAAAAGGTTTGCCCAGATTTCTGAAAACCAGTACTTTTGGACGCTTGGCACACGTTTCCAATGAAAGTGTATTTAGGCAGTCTCCAGTTAGGGCTGCTTCAAGAGGAAACAAACCATAGAGACAGAACCTAAAACTACTTTATTTTGTCAATTTTCAAAGAGCTAGCACAAACCGTGTTTCATTTAGAGTTCCCAACACATCTATCTATATAGGAGAAAACAGAGTGAAACCTAAAAATTCAAACTCTTACTGGAAACGAACGCTTCAACCTAGAAGAGTGAAAATTGGGCAGCCAAGTGGGCTTAGTGAACTGATCACTACCACAGAGAATCATCCAGATTGGGTGAAAAAATGTTTGCCGAGATTTCAGAAAACCAGTACGTTTGGACCCTTGGCAAACCTTTCCAATGAAAGTGTATTTAGGCAGTCTCTCGGTAGGGCTACTTCAAGAGGAAACAAACCATAGAGACAGAACCTAAAACTACTTTATTTTGTCAATTTTCAAAGAGCTAGCACAAACCGTGTTTCATTTAGAGTTCCCAACACATCTATCTATATAGGAGAAAACAGAGTGAAACCTAAAAATTCAAACTCTTATTGGAAACGAACGCTTCAACCTAGAAGAGTGAAAATTGGGCAGCCAAGTGGACTTAGTGAACTGATCATTACCACAGAGAATCATCAAGATTGGGTGAAAAAATGTTTGCCGAGATTTCAGAAAACCAGTACTTTTGGACGCTGGCCACACCTTTCCAATGAAAATGTCTTTAGGCAGTCTCTGCTTAGGGCTGCTTCAAGAGGAAACAACCTTAGGGACAGAACTTAGAACTACTTTATTTTGTCAATTTTCAAAGAGCTAGCACAAACCGTGTTTCATTTAGAGTTCCAAACACATCTATCTATATCGGAGAAAACAGAGTGAAACCTAAAAATTCAAACTATTACTGGAAACGAACGCTTCAACCTAGAAGAGTGAAAATTGGGCAGCCAAGTGGACTTAGTGAACTGATCATTACCACAATGTCTCATCAAGATTGGGTGAAAAAAGGTTTGCCGAGATTTCAGAAAACCAGTACTTTTGGACGCTTGGCACACGTTTCCAATGAAAGTGTATTTAGGCAGTCTCCAGTTAGGGCTGCTTCAAGAGGAAACAAACCATAGAGACAGAACCTAAAACTACTTTATTTTGTCAATTTTCAAAGAGCTAGCACAAACCGTGTTTCATTTAGAGTTCCCAACACATCTATCTATATAGGAAAAAACAGAGTGAAACCTAAAAATTCAAACTCTTATTGGAAACGAACGCTTCAAACTAGAAGCGTGAAAATTGGGCAGCCAAGTGGACTTAGTGAACTGATCACTACCACAATGTCTCATCAAGTTTGGGTGAAAAAAGGTTTGCCCAGATTTCAGAAAACCAGTACTTTTGGACGCTTGGCACACGTTTCCAATGAAAGTGTATTTAGGCAGTCTCCAGTTAGGGCTGCTTCAAGAGGACACAAACCATAGAGACAGAACCTAAATCTACTTTATTTTGTCAATTTTCAAAGAGCTAGCACAAACCGTGTTTCATTTAGAGTTCCCAGCACATCTATCTATATAGGAGAAAACAGAGTGAAACCTAAAAATTCAAACTCTTACTGGAAACACACGCTTCTACCTAGAAGAGTGAAAATTGGGCAGCCAAGTGGCTTAGTGAACTGATCACTACCACAGAGAATCATCCAGATTGGGTGAAAAAATGTTTGCCGAGATTTCAGAAAACCAGTACTTTTGGACGCTTGGCACACGTTTCCAATGAAAGTGTATTTAGGCAGTCACCAGTTAGGGCTGCTTCAAGAGGAAACAAACCATAGAGACAGAACCTAAAACTACTTTATTTTGTCAATTTTCAAAGAGCTAGCACAAACCGTGTTTCATTTAGAGTTCCCAACACATCTATCTATATAGGAGAAAACAGAGTGAAACCTAAAAAATTCAAACTCTTACTGGAAACGAACGCTTCAACCTAGAAGAGTGAAAATTGGGCAGGCAAGTGGGCTTAGTGAACTGATCACTACCACAGAGAATCATCCAGATTGGGTGAAAAAATGTTTGCCGAGATTTCAGAAAACCAGTACTTTTGGACGCTTGGCACACGTTTCCAATAAAAGTGTATTTAGGCAGTCTCCAGTTAGGGCTGCTTCAAGAGGAAACAAACCATAGAGACAGAACCTAAAACTACTTTATTTTGTCAATTTTCAAAGAGCTAGCACAAACCGTGTTTCATTTAGAGTTCCCAACACATCTATCATATATAGGATAAAACAGAGTAAAACCTAAAAATTCAAACTCTTACTGGAAACGAACGCTTCAACCTAGAAGAGTGAAAATTGGGCAGCCAAGTGGACTTAGTGAACTGATCATTACCACAGAGAATCATCAAGATTGGGTGAAAAAATGTTTGCCGAGATTTCAGAAAACCAGTACTTTTGGACGCTGGCCACACCTTTCCAATGAAAATGTCTTTAGGCAGTCTCTGCTTAGGGCTGCTTCAAGAGGAAACAACCTTAGAGACAGAACTTAGAACTACTTTATTTTGTCAATTTTCAAAGAGCTAGCACAAACCGTGTTTCATTTAGAGTTCCAAACACATCTATCTATATAGGAGAAAACAGAGTGAAACCTAAAAATTCAAACTATTACTGGAAACGAACGCTTCAACCTAGAAGAGTGAAAATTGGGCAGCCAAGTGGACTTAGTGAACTGATCACTACCACAATTTCTCATCAAGATTGGGTGAAAAATGTTTGCCGAGATTTCAGAAAACCAGTACTTTTGGACGCTTGGAACACGTTTCCAATGAAAGTGTATTTAGGCATTCTCCAGTTAGGGCTGCTTCAAGAGGAAACAAACCATAGAGACAGAACCTAAAACTACTTTATTTTGTCAATTTTCAAAGAGCTAGCACAAACCGTGTTTCATTTAGAGTTCCCAACACATCTATCTATATAGGAGAAAACAGAGTGAAACCTAAAAATTCAAACTCTTACTGGAAACGAACGCTTCAACCTAGAAGAGTGAAAATTGGGCAGCCAAGTGGGCTTAGTGAACTGATCATTACCACAGAGAATCATCAAGATTGGGTGAAAAAATGTTTGCCGACATTTCAGAAATCCAGTGCTTTTGGACGCTTGGCACACCTTTCCAATGAAAGTGTACTTAGGCAGTCTCTAGTTTGGGCTGCTTCAAGAAAAAACAAACCATGGAGACAGAACCTAAAACCACTCTATTTTGTCAATTTTCAAAGAGCTAGCACAAACCGTGTTTCATTTAGAGTTCCAAACACATCTATCTATATAGGAAAAAACAGAGTGAAACCTAAAAATTCAAACTCTTATTGGAAATGAACGCTTCAACCTAGAAGCGTGAAAATTGGGCAGCCAAGTGGACTTAGTGAACTGATCACTACCACAATGTCTCATCAAGTTTGGGTGAAAAAAGGTTTGCCCAGATTTCTGAAAACCAGTACTTTTGGACGCTTGGCACACGTTTCCAATGAAAGTGTATTTAGGCAGTCTCCAGTTAGGGCTGCTTCAAGAGGAAACAAACCATAGAGACAGAACCTAAAACTACTTTATTTTGTCAATTTTCAAAGAGCTAGCACAAACCGTGTTTCATTTAGAGTTCCCAACACATCTATCTATATAGGAGAAAACAGAGTGAAACCTAAAAATTCAAACTCTTACTGGAAACGAACGCTTCAACCTAGAAGAGTGAAAATTGGGCAGCCAAGTGGGCTTAGTGAACTGATCACTACCACAGAGAATCATCCAGATTGGGTGAAAAATGTTTGCCGAGATTTCAGAAACCAGTACGTTTGGACCCTTGGCAAACCTTTCCATGAAAGTGTATTTAGGCAGTCTCTCGGTAGGGCTACTTCAAGAGGAAACAAACCATAGAGACAGAACCTAAAACTACTTTATTTTGTCAATTTTCAAAGAGCTAGCACAAACCGTGTTTCATTTAGAGTTCCCAACACATCTATCTATATAGGAGAAAACAGAGTGAAACCTAAAATTCAAAACTCTTATTGGAAACGAACGCTTCAACCTAGAAGAGTGAAAATTGGGCAGCCAAGTGGACTTAGTGAACTGATCATTACCACAGAGAATCATCAAGATTGGGTGAAAAAATGTTTGCCGAGATTTCAGAAAACCAGTACTTTTGGACGCTGGCCACACCTTTCCAATGAAAATGTCTTTAGGCAGTCTCTGCTTAGGGCTGCTTCAAGAGGAAACAACCTTAGGGACAGAACTTAGAACTACTTTATTTTGTCAATTTTCAAAGAGCTAGCACAAACCGTGTTTCATTTAGAGTTCCAAACACATCTATCTATATCGGAGAAAACAGAGTGAAACCTAAAAATTCAAACTATTACTGGAAACGAACGCTTCAACCTAGAAGAGTGAAAATTGGGCAGCCAAGTGGACTTAGTGAACTGATCATTACCACAATGTCTCATCAAGATTGGGTGAAAAAAGGTTTGCCGAGATTTCAGAAAACCAGTACTTTTGGACGCTTGGCACACGTTTCCAATGAAAGTGTATTTAGGCAGTCTCCAGTTAGGGCTGCTTCAAGAGGAAACAAACCATAGAGACAGAACCTAAAACTACTTTATTTTGTCAATTTTCAAAGAGCTAGCACAAACCGTGTTTCATTTAGAGTTCCCAACACATCTATCTATATAGGAAAAAACAGAGTGAAACCTAAAAATTCAAACTCTTATTGGAAACGAACGCTTCAAACTAGAAGCGTGAAAATTGGGCAGCCAAGTGGACTTAGTGAACTGATCACTACCACAATGTCTCATCAAGTTTGGGTGAAAAAAGGTTTGCCCAGATTTCAGAAAACCAGTACTTTTGGACGCTTGGCACACGTTTCCAATGAAAGTGTATTTAGGCAGTCTCCAGTTAGGGCTGCTTCAAGAGGACACAAACCATAGAGACAGAACCTAAATCTACTTTATTTTGTCAATTTTCAAAGAGCTAGCACAAACCGTGTTTCATTTAGAGTTCCCAACACATCTATCTATATAGGAGAAAACAGAGTGAAACCTAAAAATTCGAACTCTTACTGGAAACGAACGCTTCAACCTAGAAGAGTGAAAATTGGGCAGCCAAGTGGGCTTAGTGAACTGATCACTACCACAGAGAATCATCCAGATTGGGTGAAAAAATGTTTGCCGAGATTTCAGAAAACAAGTACTTTTGGACGCTTGGCACACGTTTCCAATGAAAGTGTATTTAGGCAGTCTCCAGTTAGGGCTGCTTCAAGAGGACACAAACCATAGAGACAGAACCTAAAACTACTTTATTTTGTCAATTTTCAAAGAGCTAGCACAAACCGTGTTTCATTTAGAGTTCCCAACACATCTATCTATATAGGAGAAAACAGAGTGAAACCTAAAAATTCAAACTCTTACTGGAAACGAACGCTTCAACCTAGAAGAGTGAAAATTGGGCAGCCAAGTGGACTTAGTGAACTGTTCATTACCACAGAGAATCATCAAGATTGGGTGAAAAAATGTTTGCCGAGATTTCAGAAAACCAGTACTTTTGGACGCTGGCCACACCTTTCCAATGAAAATGTCTTTAGGCAGTCTCTGCTTAGGGCTGCTTCAAGAGGAAACAACCTTAGAGACAGAACTTAGAACTACTTTATTTTGTCAATTTTCAAAGAGCTAGCACAAACCGTGTTTCATTTAGAGTTCCCAACACATCTATCTATATAGGGAAAACAGAGTGAAACCTAAAAATTCAAACTCTTACTGGAAACGAACGCTTCAACCTAGAAGAGTGAAAATTGGGCAGCCAAGTGGACTTAGTGAACTGATCACTACCACAATGTCTCATCAAGTTTGGGTGAAAAAAGGTTTGCCCAGATTTCAGAAAACCAGTACTTTTGGACGCTTGGCACACGTTTCCAATGAAAGTGTATTTAGGCAGTCTCCAGTTAGGGCTGCTTCAAGAGGAAACAAACCATAGAGACAGAACCTAAAACTACTTTATTTTGTCAATTTTCAAAGAGCTAGCACAAACCGTGTTTCATTTAGAGTTCCCAACACATCTATCTATATAGGAAAAAACAGAGTGAAACCTAAAAATTCAAACTCTTATTGGAAACGAACGCTTCAAACTAGAAGCGTGAAAATTGGGCAGCCAAGTGGACTTAGTGAACTGATCACTACCACAATGTCTCATCAAGTTTGGGTGAAAAAAGGTTTGCCCAGATTTCAGAAAACCAGTACTTTTGGACGCTTGGCACACGTTTCCAATGAAAGTGTATTTAGGCAGTCTCCAGTTAGGGCTGCTTCAAGAGGACACAAACCATAGAGACAGAACCTAAATCTACTTTATTTTGTCAATTTTCAAAGAGCTAGCACAAACCGTGTTTCATTTAGAGTTCCCAACACATCTATCTATATAGGAGAAAACAGAGTGAAACCTAAAAATTCGAACTCTTACTGGAAACGAATGCTTCAACCTAGAAGAGTGAAAATTGGGCAGCCAAGTGGGCTTAGTGAACTGATCACTACCACAGAGAATCATCCAGATTGGGTGAAAAAATGTTTGCCGAGATTTCAGAAAACCAGTACTTTTGGACGCTTGGAACACGTTTCCAATGAAAGTGTATTTAGGCATTCTCCAGTTAGGGCTGCTTCAAGAGGAAACAAACCATAGAGACAGAACCTAAAACTACTTTATTTTGTCAATTTTCAAAGAGCTAGCACAAACCGTGTTTCATTTAGAGTTCCCAACACATCTATCTATATAGGAGAAAACAGAGTGAAACCTAAAAATTCAAACTCTTACTGGAAACGAACGCTTCAACCTAGAAGAGTGAAAATTGGGCAGCCAAGTGGGCTTAGTGAACTGATCATTACCACAGAGAATCATCAAGATTGGGTGAAAAAATGTTTGCCGACATTTCAGAAATCCAGTGCTTTTGGACGCTTGGCACACCTTTCCAATGAAAGTGTACTTAGGCAGTCTCTAGTTTGGGCTGCTTCAAGAAAAAACAAACCATGGAGACAGAACCTAAAACCACTCTATTTTGTCAATTTTCAAAGAGCTAGCACAAACCGTGTTTCATTTAGAGTTCCAAACACATCTATCTATATAGGAAAAAACAGAGTGAAACCTAAAAATTCAAACTCTTATTGGAAATGAACGCTTCAACCTAGAAGCGTGAAAATTGGGCAGCCAAGTGGACTTAGTGAACTGATCACTACCACAATGTCTCATCAAGTTTGGGTGAAAAAAGGTTTGCCCAGATTTCTGAAAACCAGTACTTTTGGACGCTTGGCACACGTTTCCAATGAAAGTGTATTTAGGCAGTCTCCAGTTAGGGCTGCTTCAAGAGGAAACAAACCATAGAGACAGAACCTAAAACTACTTTATTTTGTCAATTTTCAAAGAGCTAGCACAAACCGTGTTTCATTTAGAGTTCCCAACACATCTATCTATATAGGAGAAAACAGAGTGAAACCTAAAAATTCAAACTCTTACTGGAAACGAACGCTTCAACCTAGAAGAGTGAAAATTGGGCAGCCAAGTGGGCTTAGTGAACTGATCACTACCACAGAGAATCATCCAGATTGGGTGAAAAAATGTTTGCCGAGATTTCAGAAAACCAGTACGTTTGGACCCTTGGCAAACCTTTCCAATGAAAGTGTATTTAGGCAGTCTCTCGGTAGGGCTACTTCAAGAGGAAACAAACCATAGAGACAGAACCTAAAACTACTTTATTTTGTCAATTTTCAAAGAGCTAGCACAAACCGTGTTTCATTTAGAGTTCCCAACACATCTATCTATATAGGAGAAAACAGAGTGAAACCTAAAAATTCAAACTCTTATTGGAAACGAACGCTTCAACCTAGAAGAGTGAAAATTGGGCAGCCAAGTGGACTTAGTGAACTGATCATTACCACAGAGAATCATCAAGATTGGGTGAAAAAATGTTTGCCGAGATTTCAGAAAACCAGTACTTTTGGACGCTGGCCACACCTTTCCAATGAAAATGTCTTTAGGCAGTCTCTGCTTAGGGCTGCTTCAAGAGGAAACAACCTTAGGGACAGAACTTAGAACTACTTTATTTTGTCAATTTTCAAAGAGCTAGCACAAACCGTGTTTCATTTAGAGTTCCAAACACATCTATCTATATCGGAGAAAACAGAGTGAAACCTAAAAATTCAAACTATTACTGGAAACGAACGCTTCAACCTAGAAGAGTGAAAATTGGGCAGCCAAGTGGACTTAGTGAACTGATCATTACCACAATGTCTCATCAAGATTGGGTGAAAAAAGGTTTGCCGAGATTTCAGAAAACCAGTACTTTTGGACGCTTGGCACACGTTTCCAATGAAAGTGTATTTAGGCAGTCTCCAGTTAGGGCTGCTTCAAGAGGAAACAAACCATAGAGACAGAACCTAAAACTACTTTATTTTGTCAATTTTCAAAGAGCTAGCACAAACCGTGTTTCATTTAGAGTTCCCAACACATCTATCTATATAGGAAAAAACAGAGTGAAACCTAAAAATTCAAACTCTTATTGGAAACGAACGCTTCAAACTAGAAGCGTGAAAATTGGGCAGCCAAGTGGACTTAGTGAACTGATCACTACCACAATGTCTCATCAAGTTTGGGTGAAAAAAGGTTTGCCCAGATTTCAGAAAACCAGTACTTTTGGACGCTTGGCACACGTTTCCAATGAAAGTGTATTTAGGCAGTCTCCAGTTAGGGCTGCTTCAAGAGGACACAAACCATAGAGACAGAACCTAAATCTACTTTATTTTGTCAATTTTCAAAGAGCTAGCACAAACCGTGTTTCATTTAGAGTTCCCAACACATCTATCTATATAGGAGAAAACAGAGTGAAACCTAAAAATTCGAACTCTTACTGGAAACGAACGCTTCAACCTAGAAGAGTGAAAATTGGGCAGCCAAGTGGGCTTAGTGAACTGATCACTACCACAGAGAATCATCCAGATTGGGTGAAAAAATGTTTGCCGAGATTTCAGAAAACAAGTACTTTTGGACGCTTGGCACACGTTTCCAATGAAAGTGTATTTAGGCAGTCTCCAGTTAGGGCTGCTTCAAGAGGACACAAACCATAGAGACAGAACCTAAAACTACTTTATTTTGTCAATTTTCAAAGAGCTAGCACAAACCGTGTTTCATTTAGAGTTCCCAACACATCTATCTATATAGGAGAAAACAGAGTGAAACCTAAAAATTCAAACTCTTACTGGAAACGAACGCTTCAACCTAGAAGAGTGAAAATTGGGCAGCCAAGTGGACTTAGTGAACTGTTCATTACCACAGAGAATCATCAAGATTGGGTGAAAAAATGTTTGCCGAGATTTCAGAAAACCAGTACTTTTGGACGCTGGCCACACCTTTCCAATGAAAATGTCTTTAGGCAGTCTCTGCTTAGGGCTGCTTCAAGAGGAAACAACCTTAGAGACAGAACTTAGAACTACTTTATTTTGTCAATTTTCAAAGAGCTAGCACAAACCGTGTTTCATTTAGAGTTCCCAACACATCTATCTATATAGGAGAAAACAGAGTGAAACCTAAAAATTCAAACTCTTACTGGAAACGAACGCTTCAACCTAGAAGAGTGAAAATTGGGCAGCCAAGTGGACTTAGTGAACTGATCACTACCACAATGTCTCATCAAGTTTGGGTGAAAAAAGGTTTGCCCAGATTTCAGAAAACCAGTACTTTTGGACGCTTGGCACACGTTTCCAATGAAAGTGTATTTAGGCAGTCTCCAGTTAGGGCTGCTTCAAGAGGAAACAAACCATAGAGACAGAACCTAAAACTACTTTATTTTGTCAATTTTCAAAGAGCTAGCACAAACCGTGTTTCATTTAGAGTTCCCAACACATCT